>NC_043758.1:40892221-41006365 GCF_902148845.1 Salarias fasciatus | reverse complement strand
GTAACAGATAAGTTTAGATTTTGTTTGTTAAAAAACATAACTGAACATCACCGAAGAGCTGTTGACTCACCACTGCTTCACAGCCAGAGCTGCTCATCGTGGTTTCTCCAGCGAGGGTTTCATAAGGTAAACTTGAAGCAGCAACGATCCGTAGTGGCTTCCTCTGAATTCTAAAAGCACACACAGTCAGAGACTACAGCACCACAACCAACAAAAACAGTTAGACTGTCTGCTGAGTGGAAACTGTGAAGACTCCATTCTCTGCGCCACTCCTCACCAACTGGGTTTCCATTCACCTACTGTCACTCAAATTTTCACAGAAAGTGAAAATAAACATCACAGGAAACGCCAGAAATTTGAAAAAGGGCGGAAAATTTGCCCAACAGGTTTGTACGTTTGGGGGAGGTGGATTTGTCTGTTTCACTGAAATGACGTTTTGCAACTGAAACAGGCTGCGGACTGAGGTTGAGCACCATCTAACGGCTGCTGTTTGGGGTGAATTTGAGGTTGTCCGTTGCAATCTGGTTTATAACCGCACTGATATTAAAGAATGACGAAGCACTCCCACTTAAAGATGTCCCATTAGGCAAGGGACACAAATGGCAGGGGATGACGAAGTAAGACATGTTTGGGGGGACGGAGATCCTGATCATTTTTCTTCAGTTGATAAAATAAAGCGGAGCAAAGTGTGTTGTCTGTTTTGTGGCAGAGAGACGCTCTTGTCTCATGTCACACTTGCCTCTCAACAATTGCAAAAATAATAATAAATAGAAATGGACATAAAGTCACATTTTCTTTTTGCACATTTTCAGTAAATGAAAGGAAACCTGACTATTGTTTGCACATGTAAGAGAAGAAAGGCTTCACAATGCCCGCTCTCAGAGTGTCATTCCTCATCAGACTGGAATAGCAGTATGTCCACAGTGCACACGTCATTTAAAGGTAATGAGCAACTGAGCCAAGAAGCTCTTGCATAATGAAATGAGATTGTGAAATGTCATGATGAACCTACTTTGAAAAGTGGCTGATTCCAGTGGCCAGGATGAGGAGCAGGATGACCGGGAAGAGAGCCGCTAACACGACGAGTGCTGGCTCCATCATGACGTCTGCTGAAGACACTGCTGGAAAAGGCACATCACACACAAATTCCTCATGCAAGCTTTTCTTAAATTATCTGACATCATTTCGTGTTTGTAACAGCTCATGTCAGAGTGTCAACCGAAGATTCCTCTGTTACGTGTTGAGGTGATTCATCTAAAACCAAATGAAGACGATGTGAAGGCGGGCTTTGCCACTGACAGTGTATAAGATAGACGGAACATGTGGCTCCAAAAAATAAAGCCTGCCTGGGAGTGTCAAAAATTCTCAATATCACAGTGTCCACCAGGGGGGGCTCCAGAAAGGCTGTGACTCCCAATTCAAAATGAATCATCAATAAAACTGAAGGGCTGAGTTTCTCCAGCTCAGAGTGTTTTCTTCATTACATTTCATGGTCCGGGAGAGAGATCAGGTGGCCCATCTGAAATACACTAACACTGAATTATTATAGAGCGCTAAAGTTTTCATAATGAGGGGGCGTGGCTACTTGATTGATAGGTCTGCTCTGGAATGATTGACGGATCCTTCCAACACCTTTCAGGTGTCACATAAAGGAAGTGACATGAAGATTAGGTTCTATCTGGAACTTATTTTCCACAGTTACTCCATTTGTTGACTTGTTTTAGTTAGTTGTAGGCACACTGTGACCATGACTAGTTCCTGGATTCACTCTTCTAAAAGACCATCAAAGGATTATGTTTTCCAGTTTTTTTCTGTCAGTAAACTTTTGGATTGATGTAGTTTTAGCAGTAAATATGATGAGTAGTGTTACCCAAAACCTGATCATTTTTTTTTGAGGTGTTGTGTCCTGAACATGAAATTTAACCGACTTCAAGCTCGTTGTTTTTCCTGGCTGTCGTCGGCGCTGCTTCATTTTGGAGCCAGGTCCCTCTTTCATACAGCCGTGGGCTCAGGGCTTCGCTCGCCAACAGCAGCCGGGCTGCAGTGTCCAGGGCGAACTAGACGGCCGGCTGTGTACGGGGGGGGGGGGGTACAGGGGCGCCCCCACGCTCCGTGCGAGCATCGCTCTGCGCCGGCCCGCTCCCAGGTTCGTCTAGGGCGCCTGAGAAGCCCGGACCGGCCCTGGCAGTGTCATGGCTCTGTTGGTAAATCAGCAGGAGGGGTCCGGGAGAGAAGCCCAGATGGAAGGAAGCTCCGTCGCTGGCCGTGCCTGGCGGCCGGGGGGGAGGCATCGCTAGCGGCTGGGGAGGAAGCACCACAAGCGAAAGGGGAGGAAAAATCACAAGCGATGTGTATGTGTAGTATGCTCAGACCCCTGGAGGCCAGAGGGACCCTCTTCAGCTGGTGTGATTCGTGATAAGTAACTTGAATCCAGCCTTCAGGGTCTCGTGTCCATGGGAGCAGGTGAGGAGGAGAGCCTCACCGGGTTTCAGTCCTCTGGAGGAGAGAACAGACCCTGAACAGTAACTCAGTGGCTACTGCAGGGAGGAGCCAAAATCTAGTCTTTACATTCTTCTACATTCTTCAGGCGAAACAGTTCATGTTGTTTTGAACTTGACTGCACGGGCCAGGGCAGCGCTGCAGTGACGAGCGGTCAACCCCTGTCAAACCTTTTGATTGTGGCACATTCTTTATGAAGAGCATCAGAGTCACCGAGAGGCCGGCTGCCGCCTCCACTGCCGGCGTCACATCGGTGGTCATCGCAGGAGCTGCCTTTCAGCAGTGGAGTTGTTGGAGGCTCAGAGAATCTCCGTGCACGCTGGCTCGCCCCCCACCGGGGGAAACGATCCTCCAGCAGCTGGTTCAGTCTCCCCTTCTGCAGCAGGAGTGACTCCAGCTACTGCTGGCTCACCGTAAACTGGTGACAACGGTGCACCTGGGAAATGTTGTCCAACGCCTGGACCGCCACCCCAAATGGCTCTGCGGGCCACTGCACCTCTGTGCCCCACGTGGGGGCCACTGCTTTACCTCCCACCACTTCATTAGTCGCCACAGCACTTCAATGTGTCTGCTGGTGTCTCTGCAGGCCACCAGACACTCCGCCCTCTGCGCTCAACCTCCATCTCCTCAGCTGGAGTCCCGCTGTGTCTACAGGTCCCCAGCTTCTTCCTCTCTGCAGCATGTTCTCCAGGTTCTTCCTGAAGGTCTCAGTCTCTGTGGCTGCTCCCTCCCGTTCCCACAGCATCAGAACCACTCATGCACCTCATCATCTCCCTCCCACAAATGATGGTTTTTTAATTTTTTTACAAAGAAACAGGGAGAATCATTAACGATGTGTTCAGAATCTCTATTGGGCGTCTCAATGTGATCCGGAAATCGGCATTCACTTGTGATCTTTAGGATTTCTTCAACGTTTTAATGACATGTTACAGTATTGTGTTGACGGTCATACTGTTTGATTAACATTGCCAATTGTTGTGTTTAACACTTTAAAGTTGACTGCAGGGCCTCACCTTGGCAGACTGGAGGAAGTCCACTCCACTGGGATGGATGTCCGGGGATACAGTAGAGCTTGGGGTCACCCAGCAGCCGATGGCCAGGGGAACAGGAGTAGCGCAGGCTCTCTCCAGCCTGGAAGTGCTGTTTGTGGGAGCTGGGTGTTCCGTAAGGGGGGGGTACCTGGGTGTCTACAGGCTTCAAAGCTCTCTGCTGTTGGTAATGACAAAGATCACATGAAGACAGTGTGGGTAAGGAGCACATCGCAAATTGCTATTATTCCAATATGTGTGTTAATGTGTGTCTAACGGTGTGAATGTGGGTGTGTATGACCGCTGCTCCGTGGCTGCCCTGGTACCTGAGGCCTGTGTTATGGAGCTGTGGGTTCCAGACTGCAATGCCGGTTCATTTTTTGACCAGAGTAAAACACAACAGTAACTTAAACTAAACCAGCTCCGGAGCAGGTTACGTTCTGGATCAGAGATCAGCCCGTGACACAGCTGCACCGCCTGACCAATCAAATCTCTTGAAAACGCCCTGCCTGTTCTTAGAAGATCCCGGTCGGTGGGTGGTGAGAGGAGAAGAGGAGAGGAAGCGTTTTTAGGAGAGATTCGATCCTTTGACGTAACAATAAAAAAAATCCTCGTCACTGAGCTCTGAAGGAGGTTTTTCTTCTGGAGCTAAACCGAATTGAGAACGAGTGAAAAACTTGTTCCTCATTCCGTTTACCTCCACGAGGATCACATTTGAAATTTGAGCTTCATACTAATGGTCACACATGGCAGAACTGCAGAAACATGAATTTACGGAACCACAACTACTAGAGCCACCAGGAATTAATATTCTTCACTGTATAGAAACGGTTCTAACAGGGGAAACTGAACCTCCAAAGAACTGAATGAAACATCTAAACTAAAGGGAAGAACACTGAGGAAGTTCTGCCCCAAACATGTGAGCTGGAATAAAGATAAAATGAGAGATGAAGTCCCATTTGTGTTGTCCCATGAAATAATACTGCATGTTTTCTGTTAGTTTTAATGTAAGTTAGCCATTAACAGCAATCATCGTCAACAGCATTATTGGTAATTTCCTGCCAGCATTCCTTCCTACAGCATTAGTGCTGCTCTGGTCCAGGATGGAGAGTTTGAATTCTTCATATTTTTAGAAAATGTTTTCTGCTCCTTCACGAAAAGCTGCTTTGCAGGGTTTGTGATTGGTCAGACGCTACAAACCCCTCCCCTTTTATATGATTGTCAACTGATCAAGATTGGAAAAGCCTTGGTTGAATTGCTGAGTTGATATCCTGTTTTGCTCCCGCTCATCTAGGGTTGCACCTGTCTGGGTGAGCCAACCCAGAAAACAGAGCGATCACCCAGGTCAGAGAATTCAGCTTGGTAGGACAGGCCTCTGCTCATCTCCATGCGGGACAGCGAGCTGGGATCGGCTCTGCCGTCCTGGGCAGGACGAAGCTGTATGGAATATGGAGTGTCAACAGTGTGCAAAGTTGAACCGCAGTAATCTTTCTCCATCTGAATTTCTTTTAAAGTTTTGACCAAAGAATTAGAACTATGGGTAATGTCTGATTCACCACTCATGGAAAAACTCTTCATTATAATGATTAAGTAGTATAAAACCAGGCGAAGACACCCGTGCTTACAAAGACAGCAACTTCCACGTTGTGAAGGAACTAACATTTTCGTCCATCAGCTAATCAGTACATAACGTCTGAATGAGGGAAGACTTGGCACATACGCAGGCAGCTGGGCAGCCTCTGGTTCCAGCGGGGGCCTGAGGACCCTCGCCTGAAGCAGGTCAGCAGACTGTTTCCCGACAGGGTGAAACCCTTGTTGCAGATGTACTGGATAGTTGAACCCACAACAAAATGAGGACTTGACAACACCCGCCTGCTGTTCTCCACCTGTCCAGGGTCACCACAGTTCACCACTGCTCACACAAAACAAAGGTTCATTAAACACAGTGACTAAACATCAGCCAAGACATCGTTCCCACGGCTCTGTCTTCCTTTGAACCTCAAATCAAGAAGCACAAGTTTTACTGAGGAATTTATGAAGGAAAGTGAGATTAACTTTTACCATGAAGACGAAACAAGGGAAAGTTTAAGGTTTGTTACACATAACTGGATTCATGAAACGTGATCGTTTTTTGTTTAAGTGAAAACACTTCAGCCATTTGGAAGGAAAATCTGTTAGAAAATGAATGTAAAAACATATAAAGATAAATAAAGTTTGATCAATCAGTTCCCTCCATCTCTGGAGAACATGAATGAGATGATGTGTTTGAAGTTAAGGCTCAAACCATAAAACCTGACGAAGGCTAATTTTCTTGACTAATCTGTTTTGTCACTGCACTCAGCAGCTACAGACTCAGCCACGAAGTGAAGTGTGACATGAAGCGTCTCAGTTTCAGATTTGATTTGATTTTATAATCTGTAAGTAAAAAATGAAAGCATTAAAATACTGTGAGATAGTGTATCATTACGTTTTGTCAGTGGGTCATAAGGATCATCCACCAGCTGAGGATGTACGACATCAACGTGAGAATAGAAGTGTTAAAAGCCCTGAGTTAAAACTGCAGGGCAGGAAACCTGTCCAGACTGAGCGAGTCCAATGAAAGTGTTCTCAGAACGAGTTTATGAAATATTTGGGATCTGATCTAAATCTGATGTTAAATAAATGTCTCCTTGGTCACTAAAGGAACTGTCTAAACCAGAAGTGTGTGTTTGACATCAATATATCTCAGTGCCACAGGGACACACTGCACAAGCGCTGAATGGAGAAAGTTTTCTGACGGTCTGGTGAACGTCGCCTGGCCTCAGCCTCCTCGTCTTCACTGTGTGATACTCGCAGTCGCTCTGGTACCTCTCTCGCAGCTCGGCATGTCGCCGCTCCAGGTGAGGTCCCACTGGCACATGAGCAGCTCGGCACCGGCCACCTGGTACCCGGGGTAACACTGGTAGGTCACCACCGTGCCCTGCACCAGCTCAGGGTGAGACGCACTCTTCCAGCCGTTGGAGATCTCAGGGAGTTCAGGACAGGTATCGTTCCGTGCTACTTCTGCAAGGGATGAACACAAAGAGACCAGAGCGTCACCTGGAGCCTGTCCTCTCCTCGAGGCGCTATGGGCGTTAATGAAGAACTTTCAATAATAAATTATTATTAATTGGAAAATCAAAGCAGAAATTATTTAAAGGTACATTAAGTAGTTTTCTTTAAAAATACTTATTTTCCACCATAAATATGTTACAAATATTTAATGCTGTGTACAATGTGCCCTGACATATTCATTGCTCGCACCGCTAACAGCGCTAAATTGTCACTTGAAAGTCACAGTGCCGGTCCGGCTCCAGAGCTTTTTTGGGGAGAATTTGAGAGGACGTGACGTAACGCGCCTCCTGCTGGCCTGATTTCCTTAGGTTTCATTTTGTCCGCCATTACTCCGCCAGATGCTTAGTGAGCAACAACTGAGCAGTATTGAGCAGGATCTTCCAGAAAGGAAGAACAGACCGGCTTCTAGCACTGCAGCTCCACACAGACTCACCAGGCAGAAGAAACTTACATTTTACTCGAGCGCTACTAGAAGAGCGAGGAAGGAGTTCCCCTCTTCCGTGCACGTACATAGATGCAAGCCACAGGCACGAGTGTTTCACTAAGCTGCAGTTACGCCCAAGGCCTGCAGGGGGCGCTGTTTCACATGAAACATGCAAACTCCTTAAAGCTCGGGTTGGCGATCTGAATGAGATACATTTTTTTAAATACTGGTTAAAATGATCTTTATGACCCGATGGTAAGCGATTCATAACGTGTTTTTAAAGTAGTTTGGAAAATATCCGCTATCTACAGCAGGAGTAAAACGGGAAAAACAGCAACCAATCGTCTTGACGGGACACCTTTTTTTAAACCAATCAAATCCCTTCGCCGTTCGACCTGCCCCCTGCGCGTACATGTCAATGGCGTGCACTGACCCTGGTTCAGTGCGGCGTAGAAGGACGGAGCGTCGTTGCAGAACGGCGGAGAAGAATGTTTGGGGCTTTACTTACCGGTGAGTGCGCCATACTTGGCATTGTGCAAATAAAGAAAAACAAAGAAACGAAGCGCTGAGGACAGGTTACGCCAGGAACGCACTGGACGCGGAAGCGCCACGAACGTCTCCGCGTGTCCGCTCCCAACGGGAGCTCCTCCAATGGGGTGGGAGCTGGGCGGAGTCTTGGGGAGATGCTAGATTCGTGCTACACGCTAGATTTCCAAGATTGCCAACCCTAGCTTTAATGCACTTTTAATGCACAGAAGAGTGTTAGTGGAAATTTTAATATTATTAGTTAAAGTGCAAAAACTCTGTCCTTGAAAAAAAATTCAGTCTGTGACACACATCAACTTCCTTCCAGGTCGCGGTTCTGATTTCTTAGCAGCCAGGATAGCAACCAGCACAGCGACTGCTCTGCAGGAAAAGCTGTTAGAATGCTGCCGAAACAAACAAAAAAAAACCTGCAGATCACATTCTTGAACCGAGTGGATACTATGAAGACAAAGAGTTGTCTCTAGTGAAGCACTGTGCAAAATACAACAGAGATTTCTCCATTCTATGGTTTTCATTGTTGATCTTGAAGCCCTCTGAGGCAACTGTTGTGATACTGGGCGATACAAAAATACATTGATTGAATTGATTGATTGATTGTGGTTCATGGTTTGTTCTGTTTCAGAAACTATTTCAACGATTTTGTTTTATATTGAAAATAAAACATTATTCCATGCAGAATCATATTTGTGGTCAAATGTAAATCTTAAGTGCAAGTTGCTCTGCCAAAAAAGAAGAAGAAAAAAAAACATTCGTCAGTCCATGACATTATTTACATGGCCACTAGGAGGCGCTTGATGTTAAAACTCATCCCATGGTTGTAATTTGAGGCATGAATGAAGGACCACTGAGGCTCATGTTTTCATGCAGTGTTTGTCGGCGTTGCCTTGTTAGTTGGCGTGGCAGCGTTCATTGACGTAGCAGTGGTTTTGTTGTTGCAGCCTGTGCTTTGTATGGAAGCAGTTGTTGTCATGTCAGTGTTTCTTTTGTGTTGCAGTCTTATTTGGTGAGACAGTGCCAGTTTGTATGGCAGCATTTGTTCGCATGCCACTGTTTGTGGGTGTGGCAGCGTTTGTTTTGCATGGCGGCGTTTGTTAATATGACAGGAGTTGTTTTGCGTCACCAACAAATGGACAAGCATATCTCTTGATGTCTGAAGAAGAGCATAGAAAGTCGAAACGGAAAGAAACCAACAACTGTTGTTTGAGAACCAACTGCCCCTCTATACAACCCTCAACAAAGTCTGGAATTCAAATTAATAGAAATTGAGAGCAGCTTTCATGGGAGAATCAATATGCACAGGACTTACCGAAGAAGTGGATTACGAAGCCATTCCGAAAACCGTGGACGCTTGTGGCTGGGTCGGACTGAAACTGGATTGTTACATCTGCCGTGGAGGTGTAGAGCTTAAAGCGAGGCTTCGGGCCTCCATACTGAGCCAGCAATTTGGCTGCAAGGTCGTCTCCATCATAAAAGCTCAACAAGTCATTCTTCCCGATGTTCAGACTGAAATGGACACACAAGAATAATGCCAAAATTAATATCTATTTAAATATAGAGAAATAGACAGAGACCTACATTAACCTTGACAGACCACAAACATCCACCCAGCCTGTAACTGACACCTGACATTTTGGAAGTAGACACAATTATCCTTAATTTTGATTTGATCTTTATTAACTGTTTAAAGCATTATTTTGGTTCTTCAGCAATTATATCGAACCTGATGCTCATTTACATTCATGTAAATAAAGGGTTAGAATTACTACAATGTTAAGAAAATTATCATGAATTACCGTACTGGCCCCAGTATAAGACAACATTTTTTTCTCAGAAATTGTATTGTCAAAAATGGGGTAGGACGAGATTATTGTTACACATCCACGCCGCTAGATGGAGCCAAAATACCAGTGACCAGGAAGAGTCTGATACCCCTTTCCCACTGGCTGCAAAACCCATTTAAACCGGCTAATAATCGGCTCCTCGTGGCAGTGGGAAAGTGACCCGGGTTGATCGACGCTGCAACCAACCCGGGTTTTAATCGGCTCGGCTCCGATCGGCTTTTAGTGTGAAAGCCAGACCCTTGTCGACGCGGTAATTTACGTGATGATGTGACCGTAGCGTGGCTACGTTAGCGTGCTTGATGTTGTTTTTAGACAGTGTGAGATTTCCTTCAAGATGACCCAGCAGCGGCAGGACAGCGAGACCAGAGAGCTTCTCCTGATCTGTGGGGAAGAGGAGATTGGTCTACAGGTAAAGGGGACTGAGCTCTTGTGCATTGTTTACTTTCACTTTGCTCTGTCCCACATTGATGACATCATCAGCGTGGGAAAACTCAGCCATGCAGCTCACCCGCAGGCGATTAGACCCGGGTCTGCAGGCAGTGGGAAAGGAATTAAGGCTGGGTCACACTGCCCGAACTGTGCTGGAGCGTTCCTGGAGCAGTGAAAAAAATTCATCACCGCTCGTAACCGTTCACCACCGCTCACCACCGTTTCACAGAAGTTGGCCTCCGTTAAAGCTACGCCGTGTACGCTCGGCCACCGCTGATGTTACTGGAGAGGCCCTCCTACTGCTGTGAAAGCTTTGAGCTGCACAAAATATTCCGAGCGGTGAGGAGAGGGGAATTGTCCGCCCAGCAACGTTCACCCCCGCTCCACCAACGCCCAGTCCAAGTTTGCCAGAGCAAGTTCGTGGACGCTCGGGTCCGCCAGGCCAACGCAGTCTTGAACGCTGGACCACCGCTGCTTCGCTGCGTTGCCCGGGCGGCGATTAAACGTTGCAGAAACATCGGTGGAGCGGTGGGAAGTGTTCTGCGAGCGGACACGGGGTTGGTGGAACAGTGGAATGGAATGATACATGAAAAAGGTTGAAGTAATACTTATTTTTTCACAGTTGTTGACACCAGAACAGCCAAGACGCTCTGACAGACCGTTTGGGTTTTTATAATTCAAATAAATCTGTTAAAATAATTCCCCTGTCCTAATGCTTTCACTTTTCCTAAATATGTGTCTTGTATGTTTTTCTGAATCAAATAAGGTTTCTGAAGAAAACAAAAGGTCCTAACAATGACACACATAATATTACAAAGCATTTATACCTCCAAAAGCTGATAAAAAAAGACGCACTTCGCGGGGCTTTTTTTTCTGCGATTGATTTGTTTTGGTTCATATGCCGCATCTGAACAGGGAGCTAGCTCTGACAGCAGACAATCAGACAGACGGCCAAAAATATCAACCAAATCCCAAAAGAAAGACAATAAAAAGAGGCATAAGAGATATAAGGTGGAAGAAGTGGAGACGTGTCGGACATCAGCGATCTGGACTGGAGTGAAGAGGAGGAATGTTCTGAATCAGAGTCAGAACAGCCACGGGCCAAACAGCGAAAAAAATGTAATCCTGCCACCCCAAAAATGCCCGACCGACCTCCAGCTGCTGTACAGTCCAGCAGAACCTGCAGTGGAGCAGGAAGCGCTCACGCGTCACCTCCAGGTAGAGAATTACTGCAGGCTGCTGTCAGTTTACAACTAAATAATAACATAAAATGGTGTAAAAAATAAATAAACTAATGTAATAAAATTAGGGCTGTCAAATGATAACATTTTTTAATCAGATTAATCACAGCTTACAAATTAATTAATCGTGATTAATCACAAATAATCACAATTTTCAACTATGTCTGAAATATACCCTTTGGAATGAAGCTGAAACGCTAAACAAGTGAGCAAACAACAGAGGAGAAGTTTTGATGCCAACTTTAAACTGATGGTTCAACGCAGCAGAGTCAACAAACCACTGCCAAGTGGCCAAGATGTATTAGACTGATTTATTAATGCTCATGAGGTTGAATAGACCTTTATGAATGTTTATGAATGATGGATATAAAGTTATTTACATCATTAATGTAGTTATTGAACCTTTGAGGCTACTTAATTGTTGCCTATTTTGAGAAATAGAACATATTTTTTATTTAATGCTGCAGTAATATGTTTTGATCTTAAATCACATGAAATGTTATCTGTTGTGAGTTTTGAGTTTAGAATAACTGTACAATAAAAAGTTCTTTTATGAGTAACCTTATTGTCTTCAACACATCTTTATTTTCACAAAATGATATTTGAAAAAAGGGGTCGTGTTATTATCAGAGTTGTCCTATATTTGGGCCAATGCGATATTTCAGGTTCTGTTTATATGACAAGTGAAAACAGGTTTGGTTTGACTTTGCTGCTCACTGAAATTTGGCTTCCAGAATACAACATTTCACATCCTCCGCTTAGCTGAACAGGGAAAACCAAAACTTTACAAACATGTTGTACTGACACATGTGCACCACAGCTAATGGTTTTTCTACACATGAGTGGATCAAAACCAATAACAAGGGAAGATTCAGTGTGAATTTACCAACACAGACTCAGTAAATTTCCTTACGATTATTATTTACTTCAGCGTCACTGTGTGTGCACGTGCATGCTAAAAATACACCAGAAGGTACAGAGTCTTAGCAACTCCTGTGTGTACAGCTGTTGTGATCCAGACAATGTTATCTGTCTAACTTTTCTGAGACAAACACAGAAAAACAAAACTCTTTCCAACAGCAGTGTAAACAGGAATTGCCCAGACCTCCTGTCCCCAGACTCTTCCTCCAGCTCTTCCTGGAGGATCCCGAGGTGTTCCCAGGCCAGCCGAGAGACAGCCTCTCGCCCAGGGCCTCCTCCCTGTAGGGCGTGATCGGGAGGCATCTGGAACAGAAGCTGGAGCCTCCTCAGCGGGCCTCTCTCCATGTGGAGTAGTGGCTCTGCTCTGAGCTCCTCGTTGGTGACTGAGCTCCTCCCCCATCGCTCCTCAGGGAGCGCCTAGCCAACTTATGGAGGAAGCTCATTTCAGCCGCTTGGATCTTGTCCTTTCAATCATGACCCAACGCTCCTGACCGTGGGTGAGGGTGGGGACGTACACCGGTAAATGGAAAGCGTTGCCTTTGGGCTCAGCTCCCTCGTGCTGAGCGGATTGCTGCACTGATTCGTCTGTCCGTCTCACTTCCATCTTTCCCCCACTTGTGAACAAACCCCCAAGATACTTGAACTCCTCTGCTTGGGTCAGAGTCTCTCCCCCGACCTGGAGGGGGCAGACCACATTCTTCTGGTCCAGGACCATGACCTCGGATTTGGAGGTGCTGATCCTCACCCCCATCACTTCACACAGCTGCAAACTGCCCCAGATGATGGTCCAGGTTTAATGAAGCCAACAGGACAACATCATCTGCAAAAAGCAGGAATGAAATCCTTTGGCCCCCGAACCGGACCCCCTCCAGTCCCTGGCAGCACCTACACCCTCTGTCCATAAACACTGCGAGCAGAACCGGTGACAAAGGGCAGCCTCCTGGAGTCCATCACATACTGGGAACAGGCCCGACTTACTGCCGGCAATGTGGACCAGACTCCTACTTCAGTCATGTGGAGACTGGACGGCCCTTGAAAAGGGGCCCCGGACTCCATACTCCCCCCACAAAATACCATGAGGGATGCGGACAAAGCCTTCTCCAAGTCCACAAAACACATGAACCAGTTGGCTGAATTCCCATGAACCATCAAGCAGCCTATGGGGGGTTTAGAGCTGGTGCAGGGTTCCATGACCAGGATGTAGGGTTGTCCTCAGATAGTCGACGATTCGACGATTCGTTCCAAGGGGCCTGATTCGACTACCAATCACGCAGTCGAAGCATCGAAAAAATGTGATTATTAAACGAGGACCATTCCATTCCAGCTGTATGGGGGTGCTGAATGACTGATTTTACATAGAATTGCTTGGTTTTTTTCCCCAAATAAACATGATATAAAGCCTGTTTGATATACATGTTAGCCTATCAAATACACTGCGGAAAAATTTACTTAAGTTGTAGTTTTATTCAATATTCTATCTATTTAGTGTTTGTGAATCAACCACCATGGTGAGTGGCACAATCCGATTTGCAGAGCTCCGTCACAGAGCAGCATCTCGATGGTGATTTGGCTGAACTTTAAAAGTCTTACAATGTCGGAAAAAACAGAACTTCAGACCAAGTCAAAGATGATCCAAAAAAAGTCAAATGCAAGTTGTGTCCTTTCATATCACTTCACAACAACATGGCTTTCCGCCTTAAACAGGTCAGTAACCAGATAACTGGGCTATTAAAAGACGGTTCTGTTACTCAATTCTCATTTTTAATGCTGACTTTTATTTTGTTTAATTGTAATATTTTAGGTTATTATTATAATATTATTTTTATTTATCTAAAAGGCTACTTCTATTTAATTTAGTGTTTGTTTTCGCATGGATGTTGCGCTGCGAAACGGACCGACACAGTGCAATTAAGCCTTTCATTTAATTTGAGCAGATAATGTGAGAAACTGTTTAGCCAAAAAATGTGAGCTTATCTGCAGAGATTATAGATACAAATAAATAACATGCTTTAGCCTGTTTGTTAGAAGAGGGTTTGGTTCTGCTCATTTGAACTATACTTCATTTGTTTGATGTTTAGAGTCACCGACACTTTGTTCCAGTCTGTGTTTCAGTGTGTAGGAAAAAAATAAGTGTTGTTTTACCTGGCTGTACTGCTTTTTTTTTTTTATTATTATTATTATTTGTATTTTTTATTATTATTAGTGCAATCGTGCAATCAGGGCCGGCTGTGGGTATGGACTCTATGCACAACTCAGCCACTTCCTGAACTTCAGGAGGCTCCTTGTTTCCTGTCTTTCATGATAGGACGGGCTGATTACTGCAGGTGTGTCTGGCCATTTACTGAGGTCAGACACACCTGGATTAATCAGTTCACCCTATCATGAAAGACAGGAAACAAGGAGCCTCCTGAAGTTCAGGAAGTGGCTGAGTTGTGCATAGAGTCCATAGGCGCCCCGACGCTCCGTGTGCTGTGTGAGCACTGCTCTGCATTCTGCTGCGCTGCTCGGACTCCCCGTGTAGACACGCTCTGCAGCGCCCCCCCCCCCCGCTCCCCCCGCTCCCCTCGCTCCGCCAAACAAGATGATAGATTCGACTATCAGTCGACTATTGGCAGAATCGGACGAATCAGATTCGACTATGGAAATTCTTAGTCGGGGACACCTCTACCAGGATGAAATCCAATTAGTTTCCTCCACAGCATCTGTTCAACATTTGTGTGTCACTCACTGATCTTATTCACCACTTCATTAGCAGCCTGTCAATGTTTCAACAGTTAGAGTACAGTGAGTGTATTTTCAGACTAAATTAAATTATTTTCACAAAAATCTATTCAAAGAAGTAACAAAAGAGGTTGGTAGTGTTGCAGCTTCACTGAGATGAGAGCGAGCAGATTGAATGTTCATATGAAAGACAAAACTTACACTTGAATGTCCAACATGATCCTCTTCTCCTCATCAACATGGATTCCCCAGATACAGTCCTGACCTTTATCATAGGGCTCAGGCCAGTTCGGAGAGAGCAGCACCCCTGCTGAATCTGTGATTTCACCACTGCATACAGCTGACACACACACACACACACACACACACACACACACACACACACACACACACACACACACACACACACAGTAGATGTACAGTATGACTGTGAACTAATAGATGATGGAGCAATTTTGCTTTTAGATGTGATGCAGTTACAATGACCCTGAAGTGTTATTCTGAATAAAAATAGTCCAAATGACATATTGATTAAATCTGTTACAGGATTAAAGATGTGACAATGGTTCCTTTCTGTTGAGTCGTCGTTTCTTTGGAGGCATCAGGAGATGATCACTGATAACATTTCTCTGTAACTGCTGAGAACTTTTCTTAAAGACTCTTGTAGGGCCGTGGTTTGCAGAGTTTAACTGTTTGCTGCTGTTTCACTCTCACTTTATAGTTTTACCTCACAGAGAGCTGACAGCACTCTTGATAAAGATTGCTTAACAGCCGTAATATACACTCTGTATTTCAAAGTGGAAGATTTCTTTTGTTTTATTAAAAGGTATAAAGTCTTATTTTCAACATAAATAAAATACAAGCTCATTTATATACTTTCCAATTTCTGAATCATTACAAATATTTAGGGTTTTTTTTTCAAAACTTATATTAACATATTAGCAGTGTTGGGGGTAATGAGTTACAAAGTATCAAAGTAACGCGTTACATTATTGAAAAACATTTTTGGGACGCAGTACACAGTAAAGTAACAAATTACACTTACCTTATTTGTAACTAAATCTTTTTAATGGACTATAGAAATGCACTTCTCTGTTACTGTAGCCTCTTGCTACAGGGTAAATGTTTAAGTCACATTACAGCCTGCACAGTCAGCTGGCATCATGGCTGTAAGGTAATAAAAATGATCATTTCATCTTGCTCCGACCTTCATTGACCACATGATCTAAAAAAAGATCTGTTTTCACTCGCCTAAACTCAGCAATGAGTGATACAGGTTAAAAAGCTTCAGCGTCAGGTGTTGTGGAACTAGGGCACCCTGATGAAAGGTTGGCTCTGGAACAAAGAGACGAGTATGGACGAAATCGGAAAACATGGCATTGATGCAGTGCTACTCTCAGAGCAAACCCAGTGAAAGGAGGTACATGCAGAGAATGTGACATGAATGGTTGCTTCGAAAACCAACCTCAATACTGAGTAACAAACAGCTACTCACTCAGTTCTCCAATCTCTGAAGGAGAAAACTACAGTCTCAGTTGGAGATTGATGAGGCACAGTTTGTCTCATCCACGTCAGAAATATGCTATGACAAGAACGCCAGGTCGGTCTGAGGGTGATTTAATTATATCTGCAAACAGTGAGATTGAGTTCCAAGAGCCAAATGAAGAACCACTCAGGGGGAGAAAAACTGATCTGAAAGAGAAGATTATGAAGTCCAGGGGAACATAAATACCGTATTGGCCCGAATATAAGACGACTCCGATTATAACACGACCCCTATTTTTCAAAGATCATTTTGTGAAAAAAAAAAATGCTGAAGACAATAAAGTCGCTCATAAAACAACTTTTTATTGTACAATTATTATAAACTCAAAAACTCACAACTGAGAGAACATTTCACGAGATATAAAGTTAAACAAAATACTACTACAGTATTGAATAAAAAATATATTCTTGCTCTCAAAATAAGAAACAATAAGCAACAAATAAGAACCTCAAGGGGTCAAAACTGCATAAATGATGTAAATAACTGTCCAGGTCTTTCAGCTGAATCAGGCTCTGGTGGTGGACATTCCGTCTGTCCGTCTTTCAGAGACGTATTCTCTCATCCTTCTATCAGTCTCTCTGAAGCGTCTCTCAGGACCACGGAAAGCTTTTCTCATAGTGTTAGCATCTGTAGTGTTTTTTCTGTGCTCTCCAATCAGAACGAGGCTCTGCTCCACCAGATCTCCTGCAGCTTGGCAGTTGTTTGATGACTCTGCTGCGTTGATCACCATCAGTTTAAAGTTGGTATCATAACTTCTCCTCTGTTGTTTGCTCAGTTGTCCAGCGTTCAGCCCCTTTGTTCCAGATGATCCGCCATTTTTCATCAGATCATTTGATCTCATTTCATCGCTCCACTCGCTCTCTGCTCAGTGATACTTTGGCTCCATCTAGCGGCGTGGATGGGTATCGACCATCTACTGTAAGTCCGCGATTATAACACGACCCCACTTTTGAGGATGCAATTTCTGGAAAAAAAACATCGTCTTATATTCGGGCCAATACGGTACCTCCTGCTTGCCAAGGCTGAATGAAAAAGTACCAGAAAGATCTTTACTGGACGATGTAAACAAAGCACTGGTAAGAATCCCTACCCAGAACATCACTGAGACCAACCAGCTGATCTGCAGTACGGCATCAGTCATCCTGGAGATGCTTGGATACAAGATGACCAGAATGAGTAGCCAGAAGTCAGAGCCTGAAGGCAAGAGGCAAAAATCTCGACAACACAAAAAGAAACTAGCCTCCTGACACTGAACTGAACAGAAGTATGAACCAACAACCCAGCAAAGGTATCCTCTCAATGGCAGTCAGACCACAGCAGACCCCCCCTGGGCAGAGACTGAGCAGTACTGGAAGAGTGTCTGGGAGAAAGAGGTGAAACACAACACTAACGCACCGTGGCGAGCAGACCTGCAAGCAGAACACTGAGCCTCCAGAACAAGAACCAGCAGTCATCACTGCAGCAGACATCCAGAGAAGACCTGGACAGCTCCAGGTCCGGACAGGATCCACACCTACAGGCTGAAGAAGCTCCCTGCTCTCCATGAAGGCCTGGCAGCCCAAATGACCCAGCTGCTGAGAGAAGGGAACCATCCACAGTGGAACCCAAGGTCCACAGTCCTCATCATGAAGGACCCCAGAAGGGAACAAGACTGTCCAGCTACCGGCCTCGAACCTGCCTCAGCTACATGGAAGCTCCTGTCTGGCACCACAGCAGCTAAGGTGAACAGGAACATGGAACAACACCTGAGCAGAACCCAGAAAGGACCTGGCAACAACAGCAGAGGAGCCAGACAGGTACCCACTCATCAATCAGATCCTGGTTCTCGTCCGTTCCTTCCGGAATACCATCTATAGATGCTGTACATGTTTCCCTGATTCATCAGAAGCGTTACCAGCTTGTGTCTTGGTAGGTTAGCATCTCTGGCAGCTATATAGGGACAATTTGTTTTGCTCTGGATTTAAGTGGTTGCATTTCCTGTTTCCTTTTTATGGTTTCAAATGCATTTCTGTTTTAATATTATGGGATAAAATAGGGATGGGAATTGTTAAGAATTTAGCGATTCTGATTCCATTATCGATACTGCTTATCGATATGATTCCTTATCAATTCTCTTATCGATTCTCATTGAGTGAAAAATGAAACAATACAAATGGGGTGTTTGCGTTAACTCTTTAATATCTTCACCCTGAACAGAAGAAAAAAATATCCATGCCATGAACACTCTGCAAGCTGCAGTCGCCCCAGTTTCATCTTTTGGTGTGAAAAACAGCCGAACTCTGGAGCTTCTTCCTGACGCCAGGTTGGAAAGCTCAAAACCAGATTCCACCGCCTCCCACTGGATGCCCCTGTCTGGTCCAGCTCTGCAGCTCTGTCACTCACACAGGGTGTGTCTGCTGTCAGCTGATGGAGGTTGCCAGATCTGCCCCAAATATAATGTTAAAACCATCCAACAATAGAAAACAGTCCAAACCTCCATCTCTGTAGAAAATGCATGTTAAAACCGTAAAAACCGGATTTGCATTTAAAGAAAACATGTCACAAACACATAGCCATTCCATCAACCCACCTCGGGTTCAGAAGAAGCTTGATTGTGCAGAAATCCATCCAAACTGGCAACACAGCCGCTCCGGTCACAGAGCTTTGTTTTGTGCACTTTTGCTGTCGTTTGACTTTCCTACTGTGAGTAAGAACAACGTTGTTCATTCTTCTAATGCAGATAATGATTAGGTCGCGTTGTTTGTCATATATTCTACCCGAAGAATAAAAAAAAAAAAATGCTAAGACAAAAACACGATACATATTTTATTTTGAAATCACATATTTTGAAACACGTATCGACTTTCCATCTGGCACCCGACCTGTTTCTGTTTAGACTGAACCGGCGGCTCCGGAGTGAGGAAACACAGGATCCTCGCTGAAAGTCTTCGGGCCGCGGCTCTGTAGCGGCGCCAGAGAGGACCGCAGCCGCCGGGGCTGCTGGGAGTCCATGGTGCGTGGTCACGCACAGCGGAAGCGATAAGCGGAATCGTTAAGGAGACAGCCAAATAATTCCTTGGAATCGAGACACGAGGAACCGGTTCTACGAAAGAACCGGTTCTCGATTCCCATCCCCAGGATAAAATCATCACCCTTTTCTCATATTTCTTATTGATAATTTAAAATTTTCAGTGACATGAATGTAAAGAAGAGATGGTTTTGTTTTTAGAAGAGTTTTTCCTCTGCCCTCTGAGATTGGAGTGCCTGTTTCTTCAACAGACTGGGATATTGATCTTTATTATATAATGAGCACTGTGTGGACAGGATCAACGATGATACCACTTTGATGTTTTTGCAAATATCTACGCGTTGAAATCAGAAATGGTCAAGTAAAGTAATAAGTAGTGAAATTACACATGCAATTTCAAATGCAATAACTAGTAATGGCATTACAATTTACAGAAGTAATGAGTAACTAGTAGGTAATTACTTTTTTTGAGTCACTACCCCCACTACTGGTTATCAGTTACATACCAAAACACAAAAAAAGAGGTATATTAAAAGAGCACATGTAAACGAGATAAATCAGTCTGTCAGACGGGCTACCAACCTCTACAGGCCGGCTCCGTCTCGTTCCACTCAGGATTCCTCCCATCCACACACTCGATGGCGGCTGAGCCCTGTTCCAGAGTGTAGCCAGGGTTACAGGTGAACCCCACCACCGCCCCGACCGCCCAGCTGTGGTCACTGCTGCTCAGGTTTCCATATTTCACAAAGGGCTCGTAGCAGTGGCCCGCTGAAAAAGCTGAGAGGAGAAAGGTTTGGGTGAAGTGTGTCAGCTGCAACCCTGTCTCCACAAAATTACGTTCTGAGAAAACTAAACTGTATTCTCAAATACGTTTCAGAGGAACCTAGTCTGTCCCTTATTATGTTCATCTTCAACATATCTCTTTTTTTTCATTACGCTATTGGTCTGAAACGGACTTTTTTCCTTCTTTTTCTTCATGATGTTGGTGGTTAAAAATGAGCCTGTATATTTACCTGGGATGCATTTTACTCTCGAAAAGACATTATGTTTATTTACTCTTTTTTAGTGATGTTTGAAGGTTCCATGCAGTCTTTTTCAACTTATTCTTGCCGTTAATGATATGCACGCACACCTCGCTCTCACATTGTGTAGTGACAAGGGCTGCTTTGGAGCTAATAATGACCTCCTGATGTGTTTCTAACATACCTGTTTGTGGGGTTCTTTAAGAGCAGCTCCAACACGATCTGCCACCAGAGAAGACAGCTGGAGCTTCTCCCACGCTGCACTGCGGGTCTTGATCACCATGGAAACCAAGACGCCGTTCTGCGATCATCTGGAAGTGATTACAACATTATCGTTCTTCACTGTTGTTTATTTCTGATCAAATAAACGTGTATTTACCCTCACAGCGGTCTGCATGCTAATCTATATTTTAAAATCAAGTATCTCCTATTGGTCATGTAAATATTATCACAGAGAATCACAGAATCACAGCCTGAAGGAGTGTGTTTTTTTCTTTTTTTTTTTTTTTTACAGAGGGCGTTGCTCCGAGAAGTTAGAGCACAAATACAATTCTCTGCATTAAATAATGACTTCAGGTAGACTTTCAAAACATAACAAAATCACTAAAATAGTTTCTGAAACAGATCAGAAGCCACAATATTTAAAAAAGACTATCGAACAGGGAAGTCTCTAAATTATAATTTACACAATGCTTCTCAAGCAATAAATGTACATTTTATCTTCATATTTTCCACTGGGTTTATGGATGTGATCTGTAGTTTTTTATTTCAACGCGCAATCTGTCTGTTTTGTCTTCTAAAATGCCTTCCGGGTGGTTGTGAGGCTGTTGCTAAGGACTCTGAACTCTGACCCGGAAGTACGTCACGGACTGATTTTTTTTTTTTTTTTTTTTAAATGGAGCGAGTTTGTTTTTCTCTTAAACTAATTATATTTGTCTACAAATACGTGTCTGTTTATTATGTAACAAGTTCTGTTTAAATTTAAGAGTAATATTTATTTTGAATCAGATGTGTGTTTTCATCTTCATACATTTGCTGAAACAAGATTCTTTCAAATCAAGCAATCATTAAATCCATCACTCTGTCTGCATTTATGTGTTATAACATTAAGATCAAACGTTTTTAACTGTTTTAATAGTATTCCAGTAGATTATGAAGAATTGACGTAACGACAACAAAGAAGAAAAGGGTGACAAATCAACTCATTTCTTTAAGATAGACAGAACTTTATTCATCCCTTTGGTGGGACCTGAGAATACAAGTCGATCTAAAAGCAGCACAACACCAGCGTCACACGCGTGTGCACAGAGAAGTAGCTCCATCCTGAAAAATGGACTTTTCTGAGCTGTTAACAGGGTCAGTGTGTGATTAGTTCACGGAAACTTCTTTTTGGTTGATGTTCTCTTCATTCATGCATATTTGAGTATTCTGTAAGAATAATTAGTTCAAGCTCTCGCTCCCTTCACACCACTGATGTGCAGCATGGTGGCGTACTTCAGCACGAAGGAGAACCTCTCAACACAGATGTGCTGCACTAGATCCACCAGACGGAGCTGCAGAGGCCTTCTCTCCAACTTCAGTGTAAAATACACACTGCAAGGCCTGTTTCTTTCTTTCTTCATGCTGTGAGAGCTGGATTATTGTCAGACAGTCTTTTGGAGGTGCCTCACAAGGTCATTAAACCCTCTGAGGCCTCGCTGAGACATGAAGCCTGTTCTGACCTTTGACCTCTGTTGCTCTATTGCTCTTATTTGACCTCCACAGCAGATACAGACCTAAAACTTGAACTGCGAGGCCTCTGGGAGCTATTTAATCGTGACCTGTTGGACTTTTTTCATAAGCTCCTCCCAAACAGGAAGTAGCTTCAGGAAGGAGGTGGGGCTTCCAAATTCTACATATGACTTTCTGGCAGAGGTGTGAACACATCCCACAAATCTCAGCTTATTTGGAGCAAATCTGACCAAATGATGGTGCTTTATTGATTCTTTTAACTGGACACTGCGGCGCCCTGTATGGGCAGCAGAAAGGACTTGATGGAGTTAAACCACCGCAGATGTGATCCTGAGGGAAGACAGAACAACATACTAACATTTCAGCTTCCTAAGTTGAATGGAAGCAACTTTTTCAGCAGATGACACTGGGGGAATCGGAGTCTGTGACCTTTACCCTCTCAGAGCCTTTGTGAGCAGTCTGGAGGATCAAATCCAGGTTCTCATATAAAATGTTTCCTTTCTACCCAGAAAATTGAAATTGTAGGAGGGGAGTTTAGGAGAACACTTTGCCAGGGTTTGAGGAGCTGCTTATTGGAGTTGGGGTTTGTCTGAGACAGCGCTCGGGCCTCTGATTTGATCCCGACTCCAGACTGCTTACAAAGGCTCTGAGAGGCTTTATCATCAGCTGATGATAAAGCCTCAAGTGTTAGCCACAGTGTCCAGTTAAAAGAAACAATTAAGCACCATCATTTGGTCAGATTTGCTCCAAATAAGCTGAGATTTGTGGGATGTGTTCACACTTCTACCCCAAAGTCATATGCAGAATTTTGAAGCCCCGCCTCCTTCCTGAAGCTACTTCCTGTTTGGGAGGAGCTTATGAAAAAAGTCAAGTGCAATAGAGCAACAGAGGTCAAAGGTCAGAACAGGCTTCATGTCTCAGCGAGGCCTCAGAGGGTTTAATGAACTTGTGGGGCACCTCTAAAGGACTGTCTGACAATAATCCAGCTCTCACAGCATGAAGAAAGAAAGAAACAGGCCTTGCAGTGTGTATTTTACACTGAAGTTGGAGAGAAGGCCTCTGCAGCTCCGTCTGGTGGATCTAGTGCAGCACATCTGTGTTGAGAGGTTCTCCTTCGTGCTGAAGTACGCCACCATGCTGCACATCAGTGGTGTGAAGGGAGCGAGAGCTTGAACTAATTATTCTTACAGAATACTCAAATATGCATGAATGAAGAGAACATCAACCAAAAAGAAGTTTCCGTGAACTAATCACACACTGACCCTGTTAACAGCTCAGAAAAGTCCATTTTTCAGGATGGAGCTACTTCTCTGTGCACACGCGTGTGACGCTGGTGTTGTGCTGCTTTTAGATCGACTTGTATTCTCAGGTCCCACCAAAGGGATGAATAAAGTTCTGTCTATCTTAAAGAAATGAGTAGATGTTTCACCCTTTTCTTCTTTGTTGTCGTTACGTCAATTCTTCATAATCTACTGGAATACTATTAAAACAGTTAAAAACTTTTGATCTTAATGTTATAACACATAAATGCAGACAGAGTGATGGATTTAATGATTGCTTGATTTGAAAGAATCTTGTTTCAGCAAATGTATGAAGATGAAAACACACATCTGATTCAAAATAAATATTACTCTTAAATTTAAACAGAACTTGTTACATAATAAACAGACACGTATTTGTAGACAAATATAATTAGTTTAAGAGAAAAACAAACTCGCTCCATTTAAAAAAAAAAAAAAAAAAAATCAGTCCGTGACGTACTTCCGGGTCAGAGTTCAGAGTCCGTAGCAACAGCCTAGCAACCAGCGGGGCGGCATTTTAGAAGACAAAACAGACAGATTGCGCGTTGAAATAAAAAACTTCAGATCACATCCATAAACCGAGTGGAAAATATGAAGATAAAATGTACATTTATTGCTTGAGAAGCATTGTGTAAATTATAATTTAGAGACTTCCCTGTTCGATAGTCTTTTTTAAATATTGTGGCTTCTGATCTGTTTCAGAACCTATTTTAGTGATTTTGTTATGTTTTGAAAGTCTACCTGAAGTCATTATTTAATGCAGAGAATTGTATTTGTGCTCAAACTTTTCGGAGCAAAGCCCTCTGTTAAAAAAAAAAAAAAAGAAAAAAAAAACACTCCTTCAGTCTGTGATTCTCCGTGATAATATTTACATGACCAATAGGAGATACTTGATTTTAAAATATAGATTTTGGTCATAACTTGGATCATAAATTAGTATTTGGATCATAAATGAGCAATGTGGTCGTTTCATATTGGGACTTGTCGTAAGGTGGAAGTAATGAGGAGCATGCAGACCGCTGTGAGGGGAAATACACGTTTATTTTATCAGAAATAAACAACAGTGAAGAACGATAATGTTGTAATCACTTCCAGATGATCGCAGAACGGCATCTTGGTTTCCATGGTGATCAAGACCCGCAGTGCAGCGTGGGAGAAGCTCCAGCTGTCTTCTCTGGTGGCAGATCGTGTTGGAGCTGCTCTTAAAGAACCCCACAAACAGGTATGTTAGAAACACATCAGGAGGTCATTATTAGCTCCAAAGCAGCGCTTGTCACTACACAATGTGAGAGCCAGGTGTGCGTGCATATCATTAACGGCAAGAATAAGTTGAAAAAGACTGCATGGAACCTTCAAAAATCACTAAAAAAGAGTAAATAAACTTAATGTCTTTTCGAGAGTAAAATGCATCCCAGGTAAATATACAGGCTCATTTTTAACCACCAACATCATGAAGAAAAAGAAGGAAAAAAGTCCGTTTCAGACCAATAGCGTAATGAAAAAATAAAAAAAGATACGTTGAAGACGAACATAATAAGGGACAGAATAGGTTCCTCTGAAACGTATTTGAGAATGCAGTTTAGTTTTCTCAGAATGTAATTTTGTGGAGACAGGGTTGCAGCTGGACAGGAGCGTTTTGAGAGAGTGCATACAGATTGAACAGAGGCTGAACTGATTTACATGACATTTGTCTGTGTGTCCAACTGCAGGCGAACACAACTTTCAGCTGTCTGGTATGTTTTTCAGAAATTTCTGAGTCGCTTTGGGATGCAGCTGTAAACCCCTTTTTTTGTTGAAAACACCAGATTTTAAAATAGAGTGTATTCATTATTATTCATATCAGGGATGTCCCGATACCTTTTTACTGACCAATTACGAGTACTGATATTTGAGTACCATAACAACAAATTTAAATCCTGATTTTATTTATTTATTTATTTTTTACAAACATAACCCGACTGCCACAGATTTCACAGCCTGGGTGACCTGTACCTGTATGTACTGATCACACACAATATGTAAAACATTTTCACAACATAACTTCACTGCTAAAATAAAGCCCTGGTGTTATGTTCAAGTAACAAAACAACACACACACACACACACACACACACACACACACACACACACACACACACACACACACACACACACACACACACGCCGTCTGTGTGACTGACAGGACCGCTGTGTGTTAATCAAAACAAAGCAATCGTCTTTTTGTCCTCCTCACAACCTGCTGGCCTGAAATATTATACTATATTATTCTACATTCTGTGTTAGGGCCCCTAATGACTGGAACAATCTTCCTGTATCTATTCGTTCTATAACTTCATTAACTTCATTCCGTAGTGCTCTATTAACACATCTTCAAAATACTTGCCACTGTTTGCTCAAACGGTCATAAATGACTTCTACTGATCTTTAAGTTTTGTTGTAATTACTTTGCTTTGTACGACCATTTTTGTTGATTTCAATTTTTGTTGTGATGTTGTGTTTTGACTATGACTCTGTTGTGCTGACTTTGCTGGGTGGAGAGAGGTGAACAATCACAGAGCTGGTTTGTGTGTATGTGTGCGCGTGTGCTGTTTCGTTTTTGCTTATTATCTCTTATTATTATTATTCTATTTTTTTTTGGTTTGTTTGTCTTTTATTATTATTTATGTGTATATACTTTATCTGTTCATATGTATATGTAACTTTGCTATCTTTTATTTTGTTACGCCAGTCTGATCTTTATGTTGTTATGAATTTGAGGATCCCCCTCGAAAACGAGATAATTTATCTCAAGGGGGTTTTCCTCAAAATAAAGAACTGTTAGAGAAAATAAGACAAAAAAAAAAAAAGCAGACAGCCGTGACACTGGCCGAGCGGCAGCCGGTAGATGAATAAAGAAACAACCCGACATGCAGCAGACCGAACACGGACCACCGCATCAGGAAAACTCCCCACGTTATTTACTCCTCTGAACTCCTCCAGCTCCTGCTGTCCCGCCCACTTGCTGTGGTCGTGGTTCGCTGGTGCTGCGGATCGGGTGCTGTCATGAGCCATTGTTTAACCGGTAGCTACGAGTTCAGCAAAATAGACCACTATCGGAGCGGAACCAGTGCTGGTGTCAGGATCGGGACATCCCCATTTCATGTTGTCTTGTGTGAGGTATGTCTACTGGGTACGAAGACAACATGATGCGGGGAACTCGAAGCAACACTGTCTGCACAAGAGGCACACAGGCCTGGATCCCTCCAGCCGATTACCAAGAACCCCACCCAGGATCAAACCCAGCCTCCCACCCAGCACCCACCCAGCACCCAGCACCCCACCCAGCACCCAGCACCCCACCCAGCACCCCACCCAGCACCACACCGAGAATCCCACCCAGCACCCAGCAGCCCACCCAGCACCCACCCAGCACCCACCCAGCACCCAGCACCCCACCCAGCACCCACCCAGCACCCCACCCAGCACCCAGCACCCCACCCAGCACCACACCGAGAATCCCACCCAGCACCCAGCACCCCACCCAGCACCCACCCAGCATCCCACCCAGCACCCAGCACCCACCCACCCAGCACCCCACCCAGCACCACACCGAGAATCCCACCCAGCACTCAGCAGCCCACCCAGCACCCACCCAGCATCCCACCCAGCACCCAGCACCCCACCCAGCACCCACCCAGCATCCCACCCAGCACCCAGCACCCCACCCAGCACCACACCGAGAATCCCACCCAGCACCCAGCACCCCACCCAGCACCCCACCCAGCACCCAGCACCCACCCACCCAGCACCCCACCCAGCACCCACCCAGCACCCAGCACCCCACCCAGCACCACACCGAGAATCCCACCCAGCACCCAGCAGCCCACCCAGCACCCAGCACCCACCCACCCAGAATCCCACCCAGCACCCAGCACCCACCCAGCACCCCACCCAGCACCCAGCACCCACCCAGCATCCCACCCAGCACCCCACCCAGCACCCACCCAGCACCCCACCCAGCACCCACCCAGCACCACCCAGCATCCCACCCAGCACCCACCCAGCACCCCACCCAGCACCCACCCAGCACCCCACCCAGCACCCAGCCAGCACCCACCCAGCACCCCACCCAGCACCCACCCAGCACCCCACCCAGCACCCAGCCAGCACCCACCCAGCACCCCACCCAGCACCCACCCAGCACCCACCCAGCACCCCACCCAGCACCCAGCCAGCACCCACCCAGCACCCACCCAGCACCCACCCAGCACCCCACCCAGCACCCCACCCAGCACCCACCCAGCACCCCACCCAGCACCCAGCACCCCACCCAGCACCACACCGAGAATCCCACCCAGCACCCAGCACCCACCCACCCAGCACCCCACCCAGCACCCAGCACCCACCCAGCACCCCACCCAGCACCCACCCAGCATCCCACCCAGCACCCACCCAGCACCCACCCAGCACCCCACCCAGCACCCCACCCAGCACCCCACCCAGCACCCCACCCAGCACCCACCCAGCACCCACCAAGCACCCACCCAGCACCCCACCCAGCACCCCACCCAGCACCCCACCCAGCACCCCACCCAGCACCCACCCAGCATCCCACCCAGCACCACCCAGCACCCACCCAGCACCCACCCAGCATCCCACCCAGCACCCAGCACCCCACCCAGCACCCAGCACCCACCCAGCACCCCACCCAGCACCCACCCAGCATCCCACCCAGCACCCAGCACCCCACCCAGCACCCAGCACCCACCCAGCACCCCACCCAGCACCACACCGAGAATCCCACCCAGCATCCCACCCACCCAGCACCCAGCATCCCACCCAGCACCCAGCATCCCACCCACCCAGCAGCCCACCCAGCAGCTCACTAACTTAAACATATTTTAAAAATATGTTTCAGAACATACAAACATGTTTAAGATGTTTCAGAAATAAAGATGTGTATAACATGTACTGTTTAAAACCTTTTGTAAGGCTGTGTGGAACATACAAAGCAACAACAATAACAGTAATAATAATTGGGGGGACATGCATTCGAGTCCTCTTTGGGGAGGTACCACAGTGTACACCCCGTTCAGGTGTCACGGCTCAGCTGCTCACCTTGGTATCTAATGGCAATGCCCATAGATGAGCCTGTGGCATCTGTGGTCAGCTCGATGAAAAGATGTCTGGAGGTGCTGATCAGGCCTTCATTGGGTAGGTACTCCACCTCATATGAATCATACAAGGGAGATGAATCTTTGCTGTTCCCATTCTTGACCAGCAGTCTGGAAGACACAAAACAAACCTTGAGCGTGTGTGACGAATGTAAATGGAGAGACATGAAAACAAGGCACTGACGTATTTCAATTCAAGACAATAGTTAACTTCTCCTTTATTGAGCACGGTACACTTGATGTGAAATCTCCTCAAATGTTGATTTACCCATAACAGAAGGAACAATTGGCTGGAGGGTCATGGTGGATAGTTCATTCAAAAACAAGTGGTGTGAATGAACCGAACTAGTTGACAGCTGCAACATTTATGAATAATTTATGTCCAAACCGAACCACTCCAGCGGACTAGTAGGTGTGAAAGCACCCTAAGCCTACAAAAGAATGACCAACAACCCAAAAATCAACACTGAGATATTTTGCTTCTTTTTACTAACTACGGTTTGAGCCTGAGAGCACTCTTGAAAGCACTCAGTTTTGTATGTGACATTCATTCAATCAATCAATCAATCAATCAATCAATCTTTTTATTTTGAACTCGGTTGTCAATTGAAGTTCCACAGGAAACAAGTAAACTTAAAGTACAATTTTGCTAACCAAAACAATAATAACAATAATAGTAATAATGATAATAATGATAATAACAATAATAAAAATAAACATAGTACATATGTACACAGTAGTGACAACTTAACTGTTCGAAAGGGAGTGGGAAGAAGTAGATACCTATTTAATCCCACCCCCAGTACATACCATCTCTAATCAGTGGTTGCTTAATACCAATAATGGTGCTAACTAAGTTAGACTGAATTTTCCCCATTGTAATGAAATGTAATGTATAGTCTTTATTCTCTACCAAAAATTATAATAAGAATTTTCATCCTTCACTGTACTGCAATAATATACTTTCCTTATACTTAGCCTTAAATTGATCAATGTTCGAACTTTGTTTTAGACTCCATCCTAAGCTGTTCCACAGACGAACCCCACACACTGACACACACATACTTCTTCTTGCAGTTCTTATAGTAGGGATGAGCGAGTACACCACTATCTGTATCTGTATCTGTATCTGTTTACCCATCCAAACTATCTGTATCCGTATCTGTACTCGGAGGGGGCGTGGCATGAACCGGAAGTGGGCGTGGTTTAACCGGAAATGGGGTCGGGCAGTAATTGGCACACTATTTTAAGTCTGAAATTGATATGGATTGCTCAGAAGTTGCTATATTTATTTTTTTATTTTTAAAGTATTTACAGAACCGTTTCAATGATACAATTTACTTTTTTTTTAATTTTAGTCAGAACATGAAAATGTTTAAAGTTATATAAATGATTATTTATTCACACAACAGCCTCAGAATAAAGATTTGAATATTTTTTGTCAAAATAGTAAAGGAACTATTTACAGAACTAGAAAAAATTTGCAGTTCCTGAAGAAACTGCAACTGTGAATGCTGAGCTGAAAATCTTAAACTGTAATGCAGAAGAAGTTCAAGAAGAAAGGTTGAAAAACTTTTGAAAATAATTGAAAAAGGTTGAAAAACTTTGACAAAGTTTGAAAACACTGCAAAAAGTTGAAAAAGGCTGAAAAAGTTTGAAAACACTGGAAAAAGTTGAAAAAGGTTGAAAAAGGTTGAAAACACTGCAAAAAGTTGAAAAAACCTGAAAAAGTTTGAAAATGCTGCAAAAACTTGAAAAACGTTGAAAAAGGTTCAAACCATTGAAAACACTGCAAAAAGGTTGAAAAAGGTTGAAAAGGTTAGAAAACACTGCAAAAGGTTGAAAAATGTTGAAAACACTGCAAAAAGTTGAAAAAGGTTGAAAAAAGTTGAAAACACTGCAAAAAGTTGAAAAAGGTTTAAAAAGGTTGAAAGCACTGCAAAAAGTTGAAAAAGTTTGAAAAAGGTTAAAAACACTGCAAAAAGTTGAAAAAGTTTGAAAAAGGTTAAAAACACTGCAGAAAGTTGAAAAAGTTTGAAAACACTGCAAAAAGTTGAAAAAAGTTGAAAAAGGTTGAAAAAGTCTTAAAACACTGCAAAAAGGTTGAAAAAGGTTGAAAAGGTTAGAAAACACTGCAAAAAGTTGAAAAATGTTGAAAAAGTTTTAAAACACTGCAAAAGGTTGAAAAAGGTTGAATGAGGTTGAAAAATGTTGAAAACACTGCAAAAAGTTGAAAAAGTTTGGAAAAGGTTGAAAAAGTTTGAAAAAGGTTGAAAACGTTGCAAAAAGTTGAAAAAACTTTAAGAAAGTTGAAGAAACAGTGGAGTCAGTGTCAGAGTAACAGAGGATCAATAGAGCTCCAGTCTTAATGGGAAAGTCCAGACTAATCAAGCCGCAGCAGCACAACAGGTGTGTCTGTTGCTATGGAGACCAGCTGCACAGCAGCCATGACAGTGAATCAGCACTTTTTAATGGAGTGCGCATGGTTGAAGAAATGGCATTTCTCAGGGACCGAAAGGTGAAATTGAAAAAGATTTTCACACAGTCAGATTCAGAAGCCTTTCAGGAATTTAATGGTGCAGGAATCATGTCTGTAGGATCATCCATTCAGCCACGGCGATTGTGCGAACACAAGTGAAGTTTTGGATTCAGGCGTCTCGAAAATACATTGGAGCGGATGGGAGAAAATTCTGCACTCTCCTCAAACAAATGCCTCTAGAGAGAGAACCGTTTGAGGTAGAGACAAAGGCTGTGTTCGAAACCGCATACTGTCTACTACATCCTTACATACTCATACTATCCATCCTGCATCCTGCTTACTCAGTCCATCAAACAGTATGCGAAGGGTTTACACTACAGCATACTACATAATAACCCACAATGCATTGCACTTCTTCCATGAGCAGGAATCGATCTGCTAAAGCTGATTTCACTTTAGCTCTAAACTCGTCAAATGTATAACTTCATCGAGATTTTTTTTAAAATTAGTCGACAAAGTGGTGGTTTAGAGCCCGAGTGTGTCGTTTATTTGTCCGAATACCAACGTTTATGATTTTGTTCGGACGAATTCGGCGAAATTCAAGCCAGCTGCAGTGAGCAACGCACTTCCGGTTATTTTCACCAAAATAAACCACCCCTTTCCCTTTCTCATGCAAAAAAACCTCAGTGATAAATCTGTGCTTTTACTTTGAAAACAAGAAGGCAATCTTTCAGCAATATATCTCGCTTAACATCGCCGTTTGGACCGGTGTCCCGTTAACGGACGGAGAGTTTTTTCGGCTCTTCAACAAAGATCGGCTCGCCGTCTTCGGTACATCATGGTCGCTTTCAGCAGGGACTTGTTCTCAGATGTAAGGGTTTTGTTTGTTTGTTTGTTTTTTTTTACTATTTTTAATCATTGTCAATCCAATCAGAAATCTCGTAACATAACATACCTACGAGCACAAACAATGGAGGGAAGATTAAATCTAGAACCATACTCAGCTTGCTAAATGTACATCATGAAGAAACAGTCATTGTGAACTGAATACAGTTTATTCAAATGCCCGTCGCGTTGCATCTTGGGCAATTTCAGTATGAGTAGTGAACACACGATGTATACTCAACATTTCTGGCGAATGCAGTATGCATCCGGGAACTTCTCGCCTACTCAAAATCTCATACTGCCAGTGTAAACACACTGCATACTCAATAAGTTAGTATGAGTAGTAGGTAAGTATGCGGTTTCGAACACAGCCTTAGTGACTCAATTGTACGGGTCACAAGAAAAATTCCTACGTTTTGAGGGGTTATTGTGCAGATTGAGCCAGTTCAGCAGTTCTGCAATTCAGAGCCTCCCGCACTCTAACTGCCACTCTCCCACTCTAGCTTCTCCAATACACACCCATTGTCAGCGGCGGATTTAACAAATTTGGGGCCCAAGGCAAAGGCAGGAATGGGGCCCTCTCAAATGAGAAGACAACACACACGACATTTTGATACTCACTAGTTGCTCTTCTCCACACGTCGACGACTGACCCTCCCAAACAGGTGTCGACGTCGCCGTTACAATTGCTGGTTGTTGTGGATATTGTATTTTATTTTGATTCATACTAAGTTTGAACAGTAAAGCCTCAGTTGCAACCATCTGCACATGGGCGTCAGTTTAGGGAGGGACCTGGGGGGGGGGCTCACACAAATCCTTCACGTGTAGCCATTGTAACCCTGGTTATTTTCAGTAGTAATTAACATTCCGACGCTCCTGAACGCACCATGCGCTGACTGCAGAGACGCACACAGACGTTCACGAGAATTAAAAAAATAAAAACAACGTGCAGCTGCTCTAAATGTGCTCTGTTCCACTGGAACAGTTACTTGGGACCAAGTTGGTCGGGCCGACTTGGCTTGGGCGAGGTCAGGGATAACTTGGCTTGGGGCCGTGGTGGGTGGCTGCTGCTCGCCGCTCGCTGCCGCGGTGAAGTATGTCGTCATTTTGGGGCATTTTGAGAGCAGCTTTCTGCTTTCCTCCTTTTTTCAGCACCGCTGTGGTAGCTTTTTTCATCGTCTTGTTCTTTTCTGTTCTTTTCTCTGCTCTTCTCTTGTCTTCGCGCCGTTTGATTTCGTGTTTTGCTGCTGTCTTCCTGGATCCTCTGTGCACATGCGTAGTGAGATGGACTGATCCAATGTCGTGGAGACTGAAGGGGGGGCCCCGAGACACACATAATACAATAAGCATTCTGCTGGCATTTTAGCGACAGGATTTCAATCAAAACATAATTAATGTGTACAAATAAGTAATACCTGTATTAACCATAAGTGTATGAGGAGTTTTATGGGGCCCCCAGGAACTTGGGGCCCTAGGCAACTGCCTAGTTTCGCCTAATGGTAAGTCCGCCCCTGGTCATAGTATGTGACCTTTACCCTCTCAGAGCCTTTGTGAGCAGTCTGGAGGACAGTGTTAATTTTGACATGAATTTTTCACTTCATTTTAGTCTTAGTCTCTCACCAAAGACTTGATTTAGTTAAAGTCACGTTTTAGTTTTTTAGTTTTATTTTGTTTCAGTTGAAATTTAGTCTGTGGAAATGACTTTTAGTTTTAGTCTGAATTTTAGTCTTGATGAAATTTGACAGTTTTGTTGTACTGTAGTAAATTAGATAGATAGATAGATAGATAGATAGATAGATAGATAGATAGATAGATAGATAGATTTATTGTCCCAGTAGGAAATTTGTCTTGGGCAAAGTGCTACATCAACATACATATACACATAAAAACAACACAACATAAAACCACAGCAGCAGAAGTGCAAAAGGACATTTATCACGGTTGTAAAAACTCCACTGTAAGCATATCTTTAATTATGTTTAGATATTTAAAGCGATACTTCAACATTTTGGCAAATTGGCCCATCTAGGGCAATTCGGTAGTCATTTAGAACAGCCTACTTACTTTTTTTGTGAGGGCGAGCTGTTGTTTATTCAGCGGTGCGTCTGAGGAGAGCTTCACGGCGGGCATAATGGAAGTGGACGGTACAGTAGCTTCCCTCGTCAAACTCATCAATCCAACACAATCCAACAACCCCAAAACACACTTTGGTGGACACGTTATAATCCGCACATTCACTACGCTGTGAAACACCAACAAATAATATTGTAGCATTACGACATTGAAGCAAATATTGGGAACTACTTTTTCTTTTGAGATCACTACGCCCAGACGCCATGTTTAGTAAGTAGTTCCGTCTTAGCAATCTTCGCAAAAAAACGCTCAATCTCGTAATTTTGCATTAATATTTCACAGCGTAGTGAATGTGGGGATTATAACGTGTCCACCAAAGTGTGTTTTGGGGTTGTTGGATTGTGTTGGATTGATGAGTTTGACGAGGGAAGCTACTGTACCATCCACTTCCATTATGTCCGCCGTGAAGCTCTCCTCAGACTCACCGCTGAATAAACAACAGCTCGCCCTCACAAAAAAAGTAAGTAGGCTGTTCTAAATGACTACCGAATTGCCCTAGATGGGCAAATTTGCCAAAATGTTGAAGTATCGCTTTAAATTTAGAATGTATCATATAACTCTTGTATCATAAATACGAAAATCTATGGCTTGTTGGAAAAAAAATACATATATGAACTTCAGATTCAGATTCAGAGAAGCACAACAAAGAACAGTGCTGCTGCGGTGCTGCGTCTCCGTATCGGAGACAGAACCCGGTGAGTGGCACAATCCCATTTTGTGCAGAGCTCCTTCACAGAGCAGCATCTCGGTGGTGATTTGGTTTAACTTTAAAAGGCTCAAAATGTCAGGAAAAAAAACAGAACTTCAGACCAAGTCAAAGAGGATCCAAAAAAAGTCAAATGCAGATTGTGTCCTTTCATATCACTTCACAACAACATGGCTTTCCACCTTAAACGGGTCAGTAGCCAGATAATTGGACAAATAAAAGACAGTTCTGTTACTCAATTCTCATTTTTAATGCTGACTTTATTTCGTTTGATTGTAATATTTTAGGTTATTATTATATTATTATTTTTATTTATCTGAAAGGCTAATTCTATTTAATTTAGTGTTTGTTTTTGCATGGATGTTGCGCTGCTAAACGGACCGACACAGTGCAATTAAGCCTTTCATTTAATTTGAGCAGATATGTGAGAAACTGTTTAGCCAAAAAATGTGAGCTTATCTGCAGAGATTATAGATATAAATAAATGACATGCTTTAGCCCGTTTGTTAGAAGAGGGTTTGGTTCTGGTCATTTGAACTATACTTCATTTGTTTGATGTTTAGAGTCACCGACACTTTGTTCCAGTCTGTGTTTCAGTGTGTAGGAAAAAAATAAGTGTTGTTTTACCTGCCTGCACTGCTTTTTTCTTTTTTTTTAATTATTTGTATTTTTTATTATTCTTAGTGCAATCAGGGCTGGCTGTGGGTATAGGCGCCCCGACGCTCCGTGTACCTTGTGAGCACCGCTCTGCACTGTGCTGCGCTGCTCCGACTCCCCGTGTATTGACGCTCCGCGCCCCCACTGCTCCCCCCGCTCCGCCAAACAAGATGATAGATTCGACTATCAGTCGACTATTGGCAGAATCGGATGAATCAGATTCGACTATGGAAATTCTTAGTCGGGGACACCTCTACAAATTAGTCATGGAATAAAGGGTCGTCAACGAATAGTTTTCGTTTAAGTTTTCGTTGACAAAATTAACACTGCGGGAGGATCAGCTGATGAAGATTTTGGGTTAAGGGTTCCAGTAAGTTCAAACAAAGTTCTCAATGAATAATTTGGCCACTATATTTAATCTAAATTCAATTTAATCACATTTCATCCTGTTGAGCCTCACATTTCTCCCTGAAACCTCCATGTCAGACAGGCCTGTGTCCAGAGGAGGGAACATTAAACATGTGTCACAGGACTAAGTATGATACATCATTGTAAAGGGCTTGATCAGGGGAGTAAGATTACACCAGACTGGAAGTTTGAATTTGCTCCTGCTCAGAGATATTGACCTTTGAACTTTGACTTTGGTGCTTTTTTAAAAGCTTCTATTTTGACAATGAAAAATGCTGGAATCATGGGACCAGCTGTTATACAAAGCTCTGGAACTCCACTATCCTGTCAGCTTTGACTTGATATATCACCAGCAGGGGGCATCACGATATGTGGTAAAAACTAAATTTCACCTATGTATATCAGTTTCATTTGAAAAAAATAACCCAAAGGAGCATGCTCCTCATCACTCTAAACCCCTAAATGTACTGATTTTGAATATTTCACTCTTCTATTTAGGGAAAACCGGTATTTTGGCACCATGATGCAAATGCATGGATGACATCATGGTTTTTGTAGTTCTTTCTGGGGTTTGAACGTAGGGTTACGTTTATGAACGCCAATAAACCATATGAACAGCTCAACATGTCCTGCTGGTGAAGTGTAATGGTGTCTGATGAATTGAGTATGAAGAAGTTCATCGTTCTGGATTTATTTCTGTGATTTGCCAGCGATTGTGTGACTGATAGATGCTGCAATTCCCGCGAGATCTTGTGTTCTCGCGATACCGACAGTCCCGCTCTCATCAGTGGGTTTTTGTCCAGTGACAGTCAAAAAGAGGATTTTGGCGCAGCGTCCCAGGCAGATGTGGAAGCACGGATGATTTGGCACGTAAATCCTGCAGACCAGATGTGCATATGGGACGCACGCCGCGGATTATTATGCGTGGGACCACCGGTGTTGCTTTGACTACGATTCCCATAACACCTGTGCAAAATTATATTAAACAGCTGCTGTCTCTTCTGGATTTTAACATGTTTTTTTTTTTTATTTTCAACTGAAAAAGTGCAAAATCAAAACTGAAAAACCTTCTGAACAAAAAACCAACAAGGTGCAGAATCTACACTGAAAACACTCCACAGTCTGCAGCAGCAGACACAAATCAATGAAATAAACAAAACATCGTCGATATGGAAACGGCACAAACTTACATGTCTCCGGACGCACAAGCGGCAGATCAAGAGATAAAACAGAAACTTGAACGAACAGACAGAGACACCGGATCAAACTCCACACAGCTACACCGTCAGGATTCTTCTTCTTCTGACCCAAACAGAGCAGGGGTCTATTTCACCAAGCAGGTTTACAGAAAACTCTGTGTTGAATAACCCGGAAATGAGGGAAACTCTGAGATTTCAATTCCACAAAGGGAGAGAACTCAAACCAGAGACAGAGGAGTGACTCCAGCTGTTCCACTAGGAGAGGGAACTTAAACTGTAGGTCAGTTACTGCAGTAACACACTCCGTGACTCTAACCTGGTCGGAAGCAGGTTTTTCTCAGTAAACCCTGAAGTTTCTCTCTGGCTCCGCCCCCTTTCAGCCACACCGCTGTTCCATTTCCTCATTCTTTCAGTCAGCTGGTGAGTTTTTGTGTAGCTGTCAAAATGTCATGTCCTTTTCTCAGCGATCCTGCAGATGAAGCAGCGGCATTACTGCAGCGGGAACTGAATATTCGTCTGGAGATTATTTACAGACCGCGCTGAGATGTTTTGGCGTTTCCGGACAGTTATCTTTATGAACGGTACCGCTTCACGTCTCAATCATACGCTGCATTTCACAATCTTTTCCGTCCATATTTTGCAACATAACCAAACATAGTCGCGCACTCACATCCCAGCAGATATTGTGTGTTGCGCTGCGGTTCTTCGCAAAAGAGAGTTTTTTATATAACACTGGAGATGCAGAGCACTGAGGAGTTTAAATCACCACCATCATTACCACCACAGCAAATAAAAGACATGACACACATTTCATTTTGTCTCCTTTATTTCCTACAAAATAAATAAAGGGTTTAGTTCATGTTCCAATAGTGAACATAATTCACTGTGACCATGAACCCACCTGCAGCTTCTGCTCCAGTATCTCAATTTCCAATTTCGTCTTCTTCATCTGGAGGTCCAGATGCTGCTGTTCTTTAATGATTTCTCTATCTTGTTAAGTAAGTGGATTTTGTAAATGTCTCTGACTGGTAACTGGGAATACATAGAGGACATTAAATTATCCAGCTGCTCATGAACTGAATGAAATGAGCCTCTGGTGTTTACTGAACATCATCTCACAGTGTTGATCTGTGATGTGGAAGTTGAGGGACCATCCTGCTGCTGACCAGCCAGGATCTGTTAAAAAGGATGAGAATTTGAATATTTCAGTGTCGGCTAAATGTCAAGCTCTGTGTTCCACATAGGCATGTGCCAATATGAAAATTTGATATCACGATATTGGCGGCCCAAAATATCACGATTCACGGTATTATCACGATATTGGTGCGTTGCTTTTAATACTATTGAAAATGCCCAAAAACACTGTGAAATCCATCAACATCTGTCAACAACACTGTGCATTTTAACATGCCTGAGCACATTTTGATAAAGTAGAGGGATAAAATGAAACTTTTACTCTCGCCTATTTTTTTTTTTCCAGATTCCATATTGAAAAACACCATGATAACAATGAAGCAGCCATAAAGCTGCCGCTGACTGCATTCAGCAGCTCCTGGACTACAACTGGACCAGGTTTTTATGAGATCAGCATAAAGCACACAGATTTTATAGGGTTTAGTTTGGACAGAACCAGGAGAACCCTTCATTTGGCCATTTGGAGACCAGCCTGTGCCAAACTATACTAAGTGGGTTTATAACTTATTTGAAAGGAATCTGAATTTAAAATACTTTTAATTTCCAATACAGGAGTTCTGTATATATGCATTTCAGCCTTTGGCTCTGATATTTAGCGACTATATTATACGTTTCTGCACAGTTTTTGTGCAGAAACTTATAATTTTGCACAGTATTGTGCACAGTATAAAATACTTTTTAATAAATGACTGAGCCATAGCATTTAGTTTCCAACTGAAATATATTTATAATAATAAAATCAATACAAAAATAGCCAATTATATGACAGGGAAAACAAAACAAAAAATCCCCTTTGCAACATGCAAACACATCAAGAAAAAAAACAAAGACAATGTGCAATGAGCTGTAGAAACGCACAATGAAGATAAATGTGCACGTTTCAGAATAAAAAATTGCCAAATATCACAGAAACAATCACTGATTGTGTGTGTCGCGTGTGTCTCGCTCTGCAGTGCTGCACTGCTGCGTCTTTTAGAACCAAGATGGCGGCGGCGCTCGTGCAGCTGGATGATGCCTCAGTCACGTGTATCATATCGTATGAAAGCTCACCAGATGCGAACGAGTGTCAACGAACTTTATTTAAACTCCCAAGATTAACGACAAGCCCACAAGATGGCGACAGTAACATTCAGGCGCATGACGCGCTGTCACTACTGCAGAGGATTATGAGGTTAGTTTTGGTCAGAGGAGAGCGTGGATAGGTGGAAAATGACCACAAAATGGTAAGGAAATAAAATATGTTGTGTTTGGTGTGAATAGCTTTGAGATTTGGTGAAGAAGTGTGAGAAACGTGCGATCTGAGGCGCTGGCTGTGAACGTAAAGATCGGTTTTGGGTTTGTTTTGCCGCTGATGGGAGGCGGTCGGCTCAGAGAAGATTCTGCCTGGTGTCTCTTAAAGAGCAGCTTTTTCTAGTTTCATTAGAGACTCAGTATGTTGGGCTGGAGCAGACGGGTCTCTGGTTCTGTTGCGTTTTGTGTCGGGAGGTGCGCTGAGGGGGGCGGTACAGTGTCTGTCGGGCCGAATGCGTTAATGCCTCGTTTTTATCATCCTGGCATAAAATTACTTACTTTAGGGGTTTTCTATGGATGTGGGACTGTTGTTGTGGTTTGTAGTACATTTTGCAGCAGAGGCTTTGACACCTTGGGTTAAGCCCGCCACACACTACAGGATTTTTTTCAATCTTCCCCGATCCAGACACCACACACTACAAGACAACAGAGGACAGATCGTACCCGATCTTCCTCTCCTGATCTTCTAGTGTGTGTGTCGCTCTGGAGCAGAACACACACTAGCAGATTCTTCATCAGTGAATCGGCTCCTCTCTCTTCCAAATCTCGCGTCGTCCAACGTGACTTTGTGCTGTTTCCCTTCATTACTGTTTTTACATTCATCTCCACTTTCAATAATAAGTGGAGAACTCATTTGTTCCCTCAGTTCATATTCATATAATTCATTCACATCGGTATCGCTCCTTCAGTGCAGACCCCCCCCCCCTCCCCAGTGCGCACGGAGCACGGACTGTCAGCACCTTGTCAGAAAATTTAATGTTCTAGTACAGAAGAGGGAAACATAGTTTCAGATCATTTTATTATAATTTACCCTCCACATTTAATAATAATTCAGTTTATTAGCTAATCTGTTTGTGTGTATTTTTTTTTTTTTTTTACTTTTGAGTCCCGAGTGCAGCAGTAGAATAAAGTTATTAGCAGACCGTGTCAAATATAAGCTACTTTTTTAAATCACCAAATATCTTAAATCATTCTTTATGTCCACAGATGTGATAGTTTACACCAGAATAAAAACACGTTGAGCTTTGATTAGGAAAAGTTTCATTATAGTCCGCTCTGTCTCTGAAGGCAGAGTTTTTTTTTTCTTTTATTATTATTTTTTTTCTTCCCCATTCTTCCGTGATGATTAATAACGGAGATTAATTAAAACATTGGGATTATTGCAGGACTGGCGGAGATGCAGATATTAGATCGGAGTTTGGGTCTGAATGGAGGAAATATCATCCAGGAGCGACAGGATTAACCTTCACTTTCTGTACAGCTGAGTTTAGAGCTCTGGCTTTTCTGTTTCACTGTCATATATAGTGAATATATTTCACAGACATATATTCATCCAGCTCTGACAGCTGTGAGTGGATGTTTTTAATCAGCAGCAGCTTGGTGAGACGGAGCTGTTCATCCAATCAGGGAGCTTTATTTCGAGGGTGTGGACGGCTCTACTCAGAGCTGATCGGCGCCTCTCGGAGCTCCACAGGATTTGCGATCGGAAATATTAAACGTGTTCATTATCTACGATCTCCCCTCCCGACACCTCCCGAGAGGCTCCGACCGGAAAAAATCTCTCGGAACACACCGCACACTACACGAAGATCGGACCCGAACTCATTTGCATACTCCCGACAATTGGACCCTGTCGGCCTCGATCGGGAGGAGAAGATCTGGGCAAAATTCTGCCCGATTATCCTGTAGTGTGTGGAGGCTGTCACACCCCCTACCTCGGGATCCAGCTAGTGGCAGGCCTTGCTTTTGTTTCTCCCCTCCCTCCTTTCCTTTTTTGTAGGTGGGCGCATGCTTCTGGTGAGTGGGGTGTGGACTGGTGCAGGGAAGCTGCTGATTACTTGAGTGCTTCCACCTGCAATTGGGCCTGGTCTTCACCAAACAATTCATCACCCTATAAAGCTCCCTCAGACCACAGTGCAGCGTTGGACCGTAATACCACCACAGTCAGTTCTTACTGGGTTGCTCTGCTGCATTCTGATGCACTCTGCTGTGCTCGGCTTCACTCCTCTTAAATCAGCTTGTCTTCTGCAACCTGCAGGAACCACTCGCTGCCCCGCCTTGAATGACATCTCTGAGCCTCCTCTGCTTCGCTCCGACTCCGCTGGAAAGGTTCCCCGGACCTCACCCCTCTGGGCTGCTGCGCCAGGACTTCCACACAATCTCCCCTCTGGCTGAGCATCCACGAATCCTCTTCCTTCACGCTTCATCCGCAGTAGCTCTTTCCCTCGCTGGATTGCCGGGGTGGGTCTTTGGGTTTAGTTGTTCGCTCCTTGGTTCCTTAGTCCCGGTTTGGTTATGACTGATTAGGTTACGGCTCAGTCCTTGTTTTGTTCACGGCTTGTCAGAAGGCTTGGAGTCCTGTTCTGTTCTTGTGAAGCGCCGCCGTGATTTTCAGGAGTAGCAGGATTAGTTTGGGTTTGGTATTGATTCCTCTGTAAATAAAATAATTGTTCGAAGAACTATTGATCTGCTGAGTCTCTGTCCGCGCTTGAGTCTGTGAGTTTGAACGTGACAGTACGGTCCAACCATGATGAACTCAGCGGGCAATGGGACTGCCGGAGATCAGGTCGCCGGTTCACCAACTGTAGAACAGGCCATTGTTGGTCATGATGCAGTGCTTGTGCGTCATGATGAGTTGTTGCGCTCTTTAGCTGATAGTAACAATACCCTTGTTGGCCAGGTTGCTCACCTTACACAGAAAGTTTCTGAGTTATCCACGCTTATTTCCGCTTCTGCTGCTGCCCCGTCGACTTCTACCTCTGCACCTCCTCCTGCAGCTTCCGTTATTAGTCCACCCCAGCTCCTCCGTGAGCCCTCTGTACCTGCACCAGAGCGTTATGCTGGAGAATTAGGTTCATGTCAGGCATTTCTTACACAAGTATCTTTGATTTTCGAACTGCAACCCTTGTCTTATGCTTCTGATAGGGCTAAGATAGCATACTTAGTGGGTTTACTGAAGGGCCCAGCGAGGTATTAGGGAGCTGCTGCTTGGGAGAAGCAAGATGGGGTATGTGCTTCATATGCGGCCTTTGTTGAGGAAATGAAGAGGGTGTTTGATCATCCTGTCCGCCGCAGAGAGGCTGGGAACCGTCTCGCGACCTTGAAGCAAGGAGTCAGGAGTGCGGCGGAATATGCCGTGGAGTTCCGCACCCTCGCTACAACAAGTGGATTTAATGATGTTTCACTCCAGAATGCCTTCTATAATGGTCTGAATGAGGGATTAAAGGATGAACTGGCGACACGGGATGAAGCTGCCAATCTGGATGCCCTCATCACAATGACCATTCAGCTGGATAATCGTCTCCGTGAACGACGGCGGGAACGGAGTCAACGTTCCAGTCCATTTGTGCCCCGCCTCTCTAGGGCAGTTCCAGTGAACTCCACTCCTGCCCAACCTCCTGGATCTGAACCCGAGGCGATGCAGATTGGCCGTGCACAGCTTACACCTCGGGAGAGAGAACAACGCAGAAGGGATGGCGTGTGTCTCTGCTGTGGGGAGCCAGGCCATTACATCGCAACCTGCCCCACACGGTCAGTAAAAGCATCGGATCCCTGTTAACCAGAGGTATTCGGGTGAGCCGAACTGTGACTGCCTCCCCTTTACGTCTCCTGCTGACCGCCTCCCTCTGTTGGCAAACTCAATCAGTTGCTGTCAGTGTGTTAATTGATTCTGGGGCTGAAGAGAATTTTTTGGATAGTAAATTAGCCGAGAAGCTCCAGATCCCCACTGAATTCCTGGATTCCCCTGTTGAAGCCCGAGCCTTGAACGGACTGCCCCTGGCCCAAGTGCAAGCCCGTTCTGTCCCTGTAAATCTGGTCTTGGCAGGCAATCATCATGAAAGACTCAGGTTTCACATTCTGGAACATTCTAACCCCCCTGTTGTTCTTGGATATCCCTGGTTAAAGCAGCACAACCCCCAGATTGACTGGGACAGGGACGAAGTCACTTCATGGAGTCCGCGTTGCCATGCCCGATGTCTTCGATCTGCCTTGACCCCTGCAACCTCGGCTCCCCATCAGCCTCCTGTTCCACCCAACCTGTCCAAGGTTCCTCCGGAATACCATGACCTGGCACCTGTCTTCAGTAAGGACAAGGCCCTGTCTCTCCCACCTCACCGTCCCTACGGCTGTGCCATAGACCTCCTCCCTGGGGCAACCCTTCCCAAGAGCCGCCTGTACAACTTAACAAGACCAGAACAATCTGCCATGGAGGATTACATCCGTGACTCCCTAGCTGCTGGAATTATCAGGCCGTCATCCTCTCCCGTCGGCGCTGGGTTCTTCTTTGTGGACAAGAAGGATGGGAGCCTCCGCCCCTGCATAGACTTTCGGGGTCTGAATGATATCACGGTCAAGAACACCTACCCTCTGCCTCTGATCAACTCAGCTTTCACCTCCTTGCATGGTGCCACTATCTTCACCAAGTTGGACCTCAGAAATGCTTACCACCTAATCCGAATTCTGCAGGGCGATGAGTGGAAGACGGCTTTCAACACGCCACTGGGCCACTTTGAATATCTTGTGATGCCTTTTGGGCTAACCAATGCCCCGGCCATCTTCCAAAACCTCATCACTGATGTCCTTCGAGACATGATCAACCGGTTTGTTTTCGTTTATATTGACGACATCCTCATTTATTCCCGTACCCCTCAGGAGCACACCTTGCACGTCCGCCAGGTCCTGGAGAGGCTACTCAAGAATCGATTGTTTGTCAAGGCGGAGAAATGTGAGTTCAACACTTCCTCTACATCCTTCCTTGGCTACATTATTTCCTGCGGGGAGATCAAGATGGACCCCCAGAAGTTGTCCGCAGTGAGGGATTGGCTGGAGCCGCAGGATCGGAAGCAGTTGCAAAGATTTTGGGGGTTTGCGAACTTCTATCGGAGGTTCATTCGGGATTATAGCAAGGTTGCCGCGCCTCTTACTGCCCTGACTTCTACCTCAAAAGCTTTCTCCTGGACACCTGAAGCAGTCCAAGCCTTCCAGTCCTTGAAGAACCAGTTAACTTCGGCACCCATCTTGATTCAACCTGTCCCCAAGCTCCAGTTCATTGTGGAGGTGGATGCATCGGACATTGGGGTAGGTGCAGTGTTGTCTCAACGCACCCCTATTGATAATAAACTGCATCCTTGTGCGTTCTTTTCCCGTCGTCTCTCACCAGCTGAACGGAACTATGACGTGGGGAACCGTGAGTTGTTGGCAGTGAAGATGGCCCTTGAGGAGTGGCGTCATTGGTTGGAGGGGGCGGAGCAACCATTTGTTGTTTGGACAGACCACAAAAATCTGGAGTATGTCCGCTCCGCCAAGAGGTTGAATTCGAGACAGGCTCGCTGGACCCTGTTTTTTGGCAGGTTCCGTTTCACACTCACATATCGCCCTGGATCCCGAAACATAAAGCCCGATGCCCTGTCCCGCCTGTATGCCAAGGAGGAGGCCTCTGAGGACGTTGAGACCATCCTGCCCAAGACCTGTCTGGTGGCCACCCTGACTTGGGAAATTGAGGATGTTGTACGGCGAGCTCCGGATCAGTTGACCGTTCCAGGTGGCGTTCCTTTTAACATTCTGTATGTTCCCAAGTCTGTTCGCTCTCAGGTTCTCCAATGGGCCCACTCATCTCGCCTTTCGTGTCACCCTGGGGCTGCCCGAACGCTTGGGGTCCTGAGGTAGAAGTTCTGGTGGAACTCCATGGAGAGGGACACTAAGGAGTTTGTCTCGGCATGCTCTGTGTGTGCCCGTCATAAGACATCTACCCAGCCCAGTTCTGGGCTGCTGCAACCCTTACCTGTTCCACATCGTCCCTGGTCCCACATTGCTGTGGACTTCATCACTGGACTGCCTCCGTCTAACGGTAACACAGCCATATTGACAGTGGTTGATCGTTTTTCCAAGGCAGCTCATTTCATTGCTCTACTTAAACTGCCATCTGCAAAAGACACTGCTGAGATATTGCTCTCCCAAGTTTTCAGGATCCATGGGATACCGGTGGACATAGTTTCGGATCGCGGCCCTCAGTTTACATCCGAAATTTGGAGGCTGTTCTGCAGGGCGCTGGGGGCCACCGTCAGTCTCACTTCCGGCTTCCATCCACAATCTAATGGGCAAACGGAGCGGGCCAACCAGTCATTGGAGACCCTATTGAGATGTGTCTCAGCGGACAACCCCACAGCCTGGAGTTCTCAGCTGCCATTAGTTGAGTATGCTCACAACTCCTTGACAAACTCATCGTCTGGCTTGTCCCCCTTCCAGTGCTCTCTTGGCTACCAGCCGCCTCTGTTCCCGTCTCAGGAAGAGGAGATAGCAGTCCCGTCCATGCAAGTGTTTATCAAGAGATGTGAGAGAACATGGAGGAGGGCCAGGGCATCCCTCATCCGGTCTAACCGGCGGATGGAGCAGCAAGCAAATCGCCATCGCATTCCTGCACCCATGTATTCTCGGGGGCAGAAGGTTTGGCTTCGTGCAAAGGACCTTCCACTGAAGGTGGAGTCTAGAAAGCTGGCACCGAGATTTGTTGGGCCTTTTGAGGTGGAGAGGGTCATCAACCCCAGTTCGGTACGGCTTAAACTCCCTGCGTCCATGAAGATCCATCCAACCTTCCATGTCTCACAGATCAAGCCTGTCAAGGAGAGTGCTCTGGCCCCCCCGCTCCGTCCCCCTCCACCGCCCAGGATGGTGGACAACGAACCTGCTTACGCTGTGAGGCGCCTGTTGGACGTCCGCAGACGGGGTCGGGGACTTCAGTTTTTGGTGGATTGGGAGGGGTATGGTCCTGAGGAACGTTGCTGGGTCCCCCGTTCCCGGATTCTGGACCCTGCCCTGATCCGGGATCTGAGGAGGCGATGTCCGGAGCGCTTCAGGCGTGCACCTGGAGGTGCACGTAGAGGGGGGGGGGTACTGTCACACCCCCTACCTCGGGATCCAGCTAGTGGCAGGCCTTGCTTTTGTTTCTCCCCTCCCTCCTTTCCTTTTCTGTAGGTGGGCGTATGCTTCTGGTGAGTGGGGTGTGGACTGGTGCAGGGAAGCTGCTGATGACTTGAGTGCTTCCACCTGCAATTGGGCCTGGTCTTCACCAAACAATTCATCACCCTATAAAGCTCCCTCAGACCACAGTGCAGCGTTGGACCGTAATACCACCACAGTCAGTTCTTACTGGGTTGCTCTGCTGCATTCTGATGCACTCTGCTGTGCTCGGCTTCACTCCTCTTAAATCAGCTTGTCTTCTGCAACCTGCAGGAACCACTCGCTGCCCCGCCTTGGATGACGTCTCTGAGCCTCCTCTGCTTCGCTCCGACTCCACTGGAAAGGTTCCCCGGACCTCACCCCTCTGGGCTGCTGCGCCAGGACTTCCACACAATCTCCCCTCTGGCTGAGCATCCACGAACCCTCTTCCTTCACACTTCATCCGCAGTAGCTCTTTCCCTCGCTGGATTGCCGGGGTGGGTCTTTGGGTTTAGTTGTTCGCTCCTTGGTTCCTTAGTCCCGGTTTGGTTATGACTGATTAGGTTACGGCTCAGTCCTTGTTTTGTTCACGGCTTATCAGAAGGCTTGGAGTCCTGTTCTGTTCTTGTGAAGCGCCGCCGTGATTTTCCGGAGTAGCGGGATTAGTTTGGGTTTGGTATTGATTCCTCTGTAAATAAAATAATTGTTCGAAGAACTATTGATCTGCTGAGTCTCTGTCCGCGCTTGAGTCTGTGAGTTTGAACGTGACAGAGGCCTTTAGATCAATAGCTGTTTCAGTAACGGACTTGTCTCCAAATGATACAGACGATATCTTGTAAATGACGTGATATGATAATCTCGGCTGTCCAATATCGTAAATCACGATTATATCGTAAATTGGCACATCCCTAGTTCCACAGGAGTATTCAGAATTTCAATGGAAGAGAACAATCAGTAACGTACCTCAATATGACTTTCTGGATCCTCTGTGAAGGCAGCTGGCATGCTTTCATCCTCCGCATCCTGGATAAATTACATCTTTCAGTATATTTACGTATATTTTTCCAAACTAACATTTGGCAAAAATATTCTGAGTATTTCCTGCTGACAGTTTCAGGTTGGTTGTAGCATGAAGGGGCTCCAGCAGCAGAGAGAACCTTCACAATCTGGACCAAAAGAAGAAAAGGACATGAAAGACAAAATAAATATTATATTATATATATTATTAATTATTAAATATTAATTATTTAACATAACATGATATAGATGTGTGACATAAAACAACTGCACAGTCCATCAGCCACTTAGTATTTATGCTACTTTACAATGTTAAACATGCTTAAAAAGATGAACCTCAGTGAGATTATGCCGAGGTCTGTTGAACAATGTTTTTATATTTCATCTTTAGCTGCTGCCATGCGGCTTCTTCCCCACGGGATTACAACTAAATGAAATACCTTAACTGGTGACCATTCAAACTGTTTTCCTGTAATAATATTTAATAATATTCTGATATAAAGGACTACATTTAAACTTACTCATTGACACGGGCAGCAACTTTCTGCCACGCCATCTTCCTCTCCTTCGCTGCTGCAGCGTGTTGCATTTTTTTCAAAAAATGTGTTTCAGCTTCCATATGTCGCTCTCCGCTTCTCTGTTGCCATGGTGACTCGTGGAATCGGCGATCCATTAATGCTGGCTTTTTATAGTTGTTGTGCACGTGCTGAACTCCAGGTGAAACTACTTGAAGTTGAGTAATCCAACTCAAATCAGCTGTTGTGTGACCGAAAACCCAGCGTTTCCCTTCAGAGTAGATCAACATAGAGTTCAGGATTAATCTCAGGGTTTTTTCAACCTGCTTGGTGAAATAGACCCCAGCTCTACCAATGACCTATAGAATTCTATCTAGTACCGTATTGGCCCGAATATAAGACCATGTTTTTTTTTCCAGAAATTGCATCCTCAAAAGTGGGGTCGTGTTATAATGGCGGACTTACGGTAGATGGTCAATACGCATCCGCGCCGCTAGATGGAGCCAAAGTATCACTGAGCAGAGAGCGAGTGGAGCGATGAAATGAGATCAAATGATCTGATGAAAAATGGCGGATCATCTGGAACAAAGGGGCTGAACGCTGGACAACTGAGCAACAACAGAGGAGAAGTTATGATACCAACTTTAAACTGATGGTGATCAACGCAGCAGAGTCATCAAACTACTGCCAAGCTGCAGGAGATCTGGTGGAGCAGAGCCTCGTTCTTATTGGAGAGCACAGAAAAAACGCCGACAGATGCTAACGCTATGAGAAAAGCTTTCCGTGGTCCCAGAGCGACGCTTCAGAGAGACTGATAGAGGGGTGAGAGAATATGTCTCTGAAAGACGGAAAGACGGAATGTCCACCACCAGAGCCTGATTCAGCTGAAGGAACTGGACAGTTATTTACATCATTTATGCAGTTTGGACCCCTTGAGGTTCTTATTTGTTGCTTCTTGTTTCTTATTTTGAGAAAGAGAATATATTTTTTCATTTTATAACTTGTGAAATGTTATCTCAGTTGTGACTTTTTGAGTTTATAATAATTGGATAATAAAAAGTTGTTTTATGAGTGACCTTATTGTCTTTGGCATTTTTTTTTTTTTCCCACAAAATGATCTTTGAAAAATAGGGGTCGTGTTATAATCGGGGTCGTCTTATATTCGGGCCAATACGGTAATTCTATAGTCAGTTTCTTCTTCACTCTGCTTGGTGCCCTACTGCTCTGGTTTTAGAGCCCCTAGTGGCTGGGCCCTTGAATTACATGCCATGTCATACAGTCTTCAGAACACACAGAGAGAAAAAAAATATGCGTCTTGCCTTTACTCGTGCGGCCGGGACAAACAACATCCCGTACGGGACACGCCTCTTTTGGCTCAAATATGGGATGTCCCGGCTAATACGGGACAGTTGGCAACCCCAGGTGGAACATGGACTGAAACTCTGAAACACTGTCAAAACATTCCCTGTTGGATTTGAAATCTGTGCAAAGCTTACCGATCATCATCCTCAGCCAGCGCCACCTTCTCAAAGTGAACATGCAGTCTCTGGCCTTCAGCGGCCTCCAGCATCCAGTGGCAGGTCAGGTTGTTGCTGTAGTTGGTTGGAAACCCAGGAGAGACGATCCGGCCCACAGTGAAGTTCCTGATAAACCCACCACAGACAGCTGGGAGAGGACGAAGAAAGGAACTAAGTTTTCAGCAGAAATGCCCACGTGGCATAACGACACTGATGTGGGGCCAGCACACACTCAATGAAGCCTCTTATTCTCTTATATATATCTTTTATAAATAAAGCTGAAAGCTGACTTATTCTTCTAGCCTACAATTTGACAATCTTAGACTTGGACAGACATTCCATATATACAAGTGTATACAGGATGACGTTTTGTTAAAAATGGCTCAGCGCAGTGTTTAATACACAACATTAAGATATCTTAAAAATTTTAAATTTCCAATACAGAATAAAATGATGTAAAGAGTAGGATGTGTACAGAGGTAATTACCAATGTATAAGAAGCTACTGGACCTACATTAGAGTACAGCATGAATATGTACTCAGTAATTGAGGCTCTACAGTAATGTATAGATACAGATATTTAGATGTACAGGATATAGAAAGTAGTACATATAACACTTGTTCATTTGAGTATTCATGAGCATACTGTTCACACCACCAAACATATGCAAACAATTGTGTGCCAGACTCTGATGAAGCATGAAGACACATTGGTCCCTGCTCACACTCGTCTTCAGTACTCCACACTTTACCTGAGAAGCAAGTTAATGTCAAGTATGAACAGGGCCTACGGTGCATCTGTAGAATGTAGAGAGGATGGGCCGGGGCGGGCGTGCGCTCTGCCCATCTTAACTGTAGTGCACACGCTGCTGTGTCCTCTTAAAGGTGCTGTAGGCAGGATTTTGCTAGTCAATGCTAATTTTTCTGTGTTTTCTTTGGATTAAATGTTAGAGTATCCATTGATAATCCTTTAGGAGTGTAGCATCACTGCTCTACCGCGAGGGCGCAGCGTTTCCATCTGTCTCTGTTCTGAGCTGAAAAGGAATCTCGACAGCTCCAGGTACCTTTGACCAATCAGAAGAGCCCCTGAGGCTCTAACCGTGATTGGTCGAGGCGTTTTCGTTGTACGTTCTTGTGGGAGGGGCTTAACTTGCGTAAGGGCGTGATGTCAGAGAAAACAGGACAGGATTTGCTGTGCTTTTGTTCCGGTGAGAATTTGCAGCAGATTTTGGAGACCATCACAACAGAAATGAATAAATTAAAACTATGGGTTTGATAAAAATTAAGGCTGTGACTTTAACGCGTTAGTTACGATTAATTACTTACAGAAATTTTAACGCGATAAAGAAATTATCGCAAATTGTCGCGGAACGTTTGTCACCAGACGAGTTTCACCTGGACATATTTCGCTGTGACACAACAACGAAACAGCTCCCGACTTGGTGACTTTCTCGTTAAATCTGGCGACTTTCCAAAGCCTCCTGGCGACTTTTTTTGTCAAAAGCGACTAGCATCAAATTTAGTGACTTTTTCTGGTGCTCTGGAGACGTGACAGGACGTCTCGTTCTGCAGCTGCTGTCCTGCGTGAGCCCCTCCCCCGTCCCAAAGCACTCACAGGCGGCCGGTCTCAGCAGCGCCCCCTGCTGCAGGCAGAGCAGAGAGCAGACCCACACCACTCCTCCACACTTCTAATGAATCGCGTGTGCACAAATCCGCCGCTGCTCACTGCTGACAAACCAAGAATCAACAGAAGAAAATTCATTTGTAGTTCTAAACATATTTAGGGTTTTTTTTTAACTCACATTTTGCTTCTCCCATGACGTTATTCCTCTCCAACAGCGTCCATTACAATTACATGCAAATTGCAAATTAGGTAACGACCTCATCTAGGACTTCTGGCGACTTTCAGGACAGCCAATAGTGACTTTCCTTACTGGGGAGTTGGCAACACTGCTCCCGACGACAGCGCACGACTTGGTCTTGTGCACAGAAAATTTAGATTTAAAAAGCCAGCGGATGGCAGCGTGGATAAAACCACAGCTGGATGCATATTGTGCAGCAAAGAATTTGCATCCCATCGCAGCACATGGAGCCTGCTATATCATCTGAATGCTAAGCCTGTCGCAGCAGCGGCCAACATGCAAGCCTGGTATACAGCTAGAGCGGAAGAGGAAGTCACTCCGACTACTTCAAGGACCCTCGCCCAGCCCGACAAAAGTTGCACTAATCAGTGTGTATTGGTTTATTTGTCTTGGTTAAATTCCTCCTTCCTTGCTGAAAAAAAGAACAGTGTTTTGTTGCTTAAGCTCATGTTTCACTATACTGATTCACTATACCAAAATCCATTAGCAAAAGAAAGGTTCTCACTGATCTCGGGTCAAATATCGATATGCGATTAATTGAGATTAATTAATTACAAAGGCCCTAATTAATAAGATTAATTTTTTTAATCGAGTCCCACCCCTAATAAAAATAAATTATCATTAAATCTAAGTAAAACAAAGATCATGCTGTTTGGGAGACACAGAATGGATTGTAATGTAGAACTCATAATAGATGATAACAAAATAGAGAGAGTAAGTGAAATCAAATTTCTTGGCGTGATTCTGGACAACAAAATCTGCTGGAAACCTCATGTGAGCTACGTACGAGCAAAACTGGCAAAATGCACATCAGTACTGTGGAAAACTAAACATATCCTGGACAGCAAGTCACTGCACACCTTATATTGCGCACTTTTTTTGCCTTATCTGTCTTATTGTGTTGAGGTCTGGGGAAACAGCTACAGAGCCACTCTACAGCCTATATGCACCATACAGAAAAGAGCAATAAGGATAATAAACAATGCAGGATACAGAGACCACACTAACCCACTACTCATAAAATCACACTTGTTGAAATTCATGGATCTGGTCAAAGAAATAATTTACTGCCAAAAAATATACAGGGGATGTTTGCGGAAAGGGAGGGTGGATATAATCTAAGAGGAGACCTGAACTATAAAAAAACCAAAAGTTCGAACTACATTGAAAAGTATGTGCATGTCAAGCTGTGGAGTGGCTCTGTGGAACAGTCTGGACCCAGAAATAAAACAAAGCAACATAAATCTGTTTAAAAAAAGGTACAAAAAATATTTCTTAATAAGTATATGGAGGAGGAAGTCTGGAACTCTGGACGATGATAACAAATGGTGTTGAGTATTATACATATAGTGGAAATTGATATATTGCTGTTATACTGTAGTTATATTATAATTACTCTGTTATGTAGTATATATTTATGGAGATAACTATATGGTATGTGTGGGTATATATTATGTATTTATAGGGATATCTGCATGGTATATGTATACATATATTATATTATGTGATGTCCTATGATGTATGATTTAAAACTTGTTAATAGTTAAAAAGGGGTAGGAATCTCTAAAGAGTTTTTACTTCTTCCTACTCCTCTTTTCAAACTATGCTGTTATGTTGTTGTTTTTTCTTTTTTCTTTGATTTGCATTAACTTTCTTTTTTATCTTTTTTTTTTCTTTCTTCACCTTATACATGTTCGAAAAATCAATTCATTCATTCATTCATTCATTCATGATTTATTTATAGATTTTAAGCAGGGAAACAAGCAAGTGGAAAACGTCAACATCATGTATCGAGGCTAACACGAAAAAGTATATATCCACAGATATAACATATAAATAATAAATGTGGCTAATAAATAAAGGAACAGAACAGAATCAGACAAGAAAAGAAGAAAAGAAACAACTACAACAGTCACAACAAAAAAAATAAAAGGAAAGAAAAAAACCCTAAACAAAACAAAAAAACACACAATCTCCACTGCCAACAGTGCCAAGTGCTACTACTATTATCTAGCAAAAGATATAAGTCCTTTCTGAAATGGTTACAGGGGGCATGAATAATGACGAAAATCTTGGGTCGTGGGGTTAGTTCAAGTGTCAGTGACAAGACATGGTGTTGAAAGAGTGACCAGTCTTTACAAAAAATATCGTCAGAACCTCTGAGAGAATATTTAATTTTTTCCAAATTCATAAATGAAAGTGCATCTCTTATCCAGTGAGAGCGGGTCGGTGGGTGAGGATCTTTCCAGTGCATAAGAATGGCTCTTCTAGCCAGTAGTGTGAGAAAAGCAATAAGTTCTTCAAAGTGAGATGGCAAGGAATGGAGAGTTGGTAGAATCCCAAATAGAGCAGTCAAAGGTGATTTTGGAACTGTAACAGATGAAATAGCAGAAAGTGAATCAAAAACTGCATCCCAAAATGCAGACAGTACAGGGCAGGTTAGAAACATGTGGGTGAGGTTAGCTGGGCCTGAATTACATTTAGGACAGTTGGGATCTGTGCCTGGAAAAATCCTTGCCAGCCTACTTTTCGTCCAACGTACCCTATGAACTACCTTACATTGGATAATGCAATGACGGGCACAAATAGATGAGGAATGGACCCGTTTCAGAATACATTGCCACTGTTCTTCATTAATATCTACATCAAGCTCTTCAGACCAAATCAGACGGAGGTGATCACTTGTGACTGAATGTTTAGAAAGCAGTTGGTGATATAACTTTGAAATTGTACCCCTCAGAGAAGGCTCAGTCTCCAGTATGGTATCCATTATAGTGGCATCAGGAATGTTAGAAGAGCGAGGGAAATGCTTATTGATAAAGTCTCGAGCTTGCAAATACCTAAAAAAGTGTTTATTGGTTAGATTAAATTTAGAGGATAATTGAGCAAATAAGGCCAAAATACCATCCACATAAAAGTCCTTCACCGAGGCAAGTCCGTGGCTCTTCCACACAGCGAATGATCTCTCAGTGAGTGACGGGGGAAACAAAGGATTCAGATCAAACGGCGAGTGAAGAGGGATTCTTAATAAACCAAAGTGTTTCTTCATTTGAGCCCAAATTTTAAGGCAATTTTTAACAATGATGTTATGATATGATATGAGGTAGGAGATCATTTGAGGGGAAAACACAAAAGTGAGAATAAGGGAGCTGAATCACATGATGCCTCCTCCATTGACAGCCAATTTGGTCTCCCACCATTTCCACACCAGAATAGCATTGTGCGAACATTTACAGACCAGTAATAGTATAGAAAATTGGGCAATGCAAGATCACCAGAATCCTTGCTTTTCTGCAAGATGGTTTTTTGCATTCTGGGAGGTTTCTTGTTCCACAGAAACTGTGAGATTGAACTATCTAGAGACTGGAAAAATTTCTTGGGGATAAACATCGGAATGCACTGAAAGAGATTTGGGTAGTACATTCATTTTGATACAACTAATCCTACCTGCTAAAGAGAGAGGGAACATGGCCCAACGACGCATATCTTGGATTAACAGCTCGAGCATTGGAATAAAATTAGCTTTATGGAGGTCAGAAAACTCCTTCGTAATCTGAATCCCCAGATATTTGAAACCTTGCAGAGCAGGTTTAAAAGGTAAACTAGCAAGCGGATAGGACGTGGCAATGGGATTTACAGGGAAAACTTCACTTTTGTCCAAATTAAGTTTATAACCAGATATCTGTCCGAAATGTTTCAAAATATTCAAAATAGGAGGTATAGAGATATCTGGATCTGAAACAAAAAGCAACAAATCATCTGCATACAAGGACACCTTGTGTACAGAATCACTCCTTGAGATGCCGTACATACTACTGGCCCTAAGAGCTGCTGCCAAAGGCTCTATGGCTATTGCAAACAGCAGGGGGGAAAGGGGACAGCCCTGCCTGGTACCACGACCTAGAGGAAAATATTTAGAATAACCATTATTTGTACGTACACGTGACAATGGTAGAGAATATAACAACTGCACCCAGGACATGAATTTACAACCAAAACCAAAACGCTTTAAGGTATAAAATAAGAAGGGCCACTCGACTCGATCAAAGGGTTTTTCTGCATCCATTGTGATGACCACTTCTGGAGTATTAGATGGAGAGGGCAAATATAGAATGTTTAATAAATGTCTGATATTATGGTATGACTGTCTTGTCTTAACAAAACCTGTTTGATCAGAATTAATTATAGTAGGCATTATGGACTCCATTCGTTTGGCAACATTTTGGCTACAACTTTAACATCTGCACACAGCAGTGAAATAGGATGATAATTACGACAAAATCGGGAGTCTTTATCTTTTTTCAATATAAAAGATATTGTGGCTTGTCGTAAAGTGAGTGGAAGGATACCGGAATTAGAGGCCTCTTCAAGCATATTGAGCATAAGAGGGGATAGTTTATCGTAAAAGACTTTATAAAATTGTGATGGAAAGCCATCAGGCCCCGGGCTTTTTCCACTCTGCATAGACATAATAGCGTTTTTCATTTCAACACTTGTGAATGGCTTATCTAGCTCAACAGCAATATTGGGATCGATCGATGGAGTTTCAAATCTTTTAAAGAATTCTTCATAGCTGCTTTCATTGGACGGACCTACAGAAGAATATAATGAAGAATAAAAGTCCATGAAGTGATCGTTAATAGATTGAGGGTTAATAGAAAGTTCATTAGCAACAAAGATTTCCGTAATGTGTTGGGCTGAGGTTGACTGACGAATTTGGTGTGCAAGAACTTTACTTGGCTTATCTCCAAACTCATGGTAACTATATCGTGTTCTAGCTATTGAATGGACCGCCACATCAGTGGACAAAGAGTCAAATTCAGATTTTTTTAGAAGGAGTTCCTTTGTCATATCTTCTGACGGAGATTCCGCACACTTGATTTGTAACTCACATATAGAATTGTAGAGCGCCTGGCTCTTTTATTTGTTTTGGGCTGTGAAAGTGATTATCTCACCACTCAGAAAGGTTTTACATGCCTCCCAGATTGTGGCGGCTGTAACATCCAAAGTGACACTAGTAGAAATATATAAATCTATACGGTCGTTCATGAATTTGACAAAGTCTGCGTCATTAAGTAATAATGAGTTAAAACGCCAAGGAGATCGTGACAAGGAACACCCTGGAAGTGTAATATCCAAAACAACAGGCGCGTGATCTGAGATCACTATTGGGCTATAACAGCATGAAGTGACAAGAGATAGCAGTTTTTTGTCAATGAGAAAAAAAATCAATTCGTGAACATGTCCCATGTACTGGAGAAAAATATGAGAACTGCTTAGTCTCAGGATTGAAATAACGCCAAACATCTGAAATACTACACTGTTGCATAAGCATATGTGTAGCTTTTGAAGATTTAGAAGTAGATTGAGGTTTGTTTGAAGAGCAGTCAAGTATTGGGTCCAGGCAGCAGTTGAAGTCTCCAACAAGAATAAGCTGGCAGCCATTCAGATCAGGGAGTGAAAAAAATAATTTCTCAAAAAAACTCCACATTATCCCAGTTTGGCCCATATAAATTTAAGAAAACCACACGATTACCACTGATTTTGCCTGAAACAATACTGTAACGTCAATTGGGGTCTGATATCACCTCATTTACAGAGAGGGGAACGTTTTTGTGCACAAGGATAACTACTCCTCGAGCCTTACTACAGAAATAGGAATGATAAACCTGCCCAACCCAACCGAATCTGAGTTTAAGGTGATCTGACTGTATTAGATGAGTTTCTTGAATGAACGCAATTCTGGTATTTAATTGTTTAAGATGACTGATATTTTTTTTACGTTTTACAGGCGAATTCAACCCCTTCACGTTCCAGTTAATAAACCTTAAAGCACCTCCTGGTGACGATGAAGTATTTGGACTTAACATGCTAGATTACAATAAATACCAGGTCACCATAGTTATTATGTAAAGTAGATTGTAACCCATAGGTATAACAGTAAGTAGCACATGATAAAGATCAACAGCGTAAAACAAAAACGGAACCCAAAAAACAACAAATAAAGTCAAAAATGAAAAGAAAAAACTTGTTGCAAAAGGCAACAACCACCTCTCTGAGAAATCCTTCAGCTTGTGATAAACCTTCCTATACCTAACTCCCTGCAACCGCCTTAAGACAATCAGGTGTCACTAAATACAGTTTCATACCAAACTTTACAAACCCCACCGAACAAATGTTGCTCTAACATAACGAAAAACTACAAAGCCTTTACCTTATGCACCATCTAAAGAATATAGTGCTTTCCCGTTGTATTTTCGATTAGGCAGAGGGAAAAGATACACTGTCTGTGAGAAGAAGAAGAAGAAAAAAAAAGAGATCCAAGTCACTCGAGAAAAGTGTAAATGTCACCTTACATTAAGTGTCCTTGTCCAAGTCCTCGACAAACTTGCTTGCCTCCGACACCGATGAGAGCTACCTCTTCTCCCCGTTTGGCAGCGTGATGCGCAGTTTGGCTGGGAAGAGCAGCGCCGGGTGGAATCCTCGCTTGTACAGCTCTGACATGGAGTCGCGGTATTCACGGCGCAGCTTCATGACGTCCGGACTGAAATCTTCATAGATGCGTATTGGATGGCCCTTGTGAGATAGGTCGCCTCTTTTACGAGCTTCGCGGATGATCAAGTCCTTGATTTGGAAGCAATGTAGGCAGAGGATGACAGCTCGCGGCTTCGCACCTGGAGCAGGTTTGGGAACAAGGCTCCGATGCGCTCGATCTATCTCTGGCGGCGTGGGTAGCGTGTCGCGGCCAAACACTTCCACCAAAAGCTCAGAGAAAAAGATGGATGGACGAGGACCTCCAAAGTTCTCAGGTAATCCAATAATCCGGATATTACGACATCTGCCCCGTCCTTCTTGATCCGCCAGTCTGTCTTTGAGCAAAGCATTCTCTTTCTCCAGGGTCTTGAAGTTAGTTTCCAGTTGGGTAAGGTGGTGATCTGCGTCTTCCTCCAGTGAAGTAATACGCACACCATGATCAGTGATAGTGGCGTTAATGTGATCCAATGTGGTTTTCAAAGGCTCAAATGATGACTTGAACTCAGCCGCTCAGCCGAAAAGTCTTCTTTGAGCTTAACGATGAGAGAGACAAGCTAGCATTTAGCCCCGTTGATTTCGGGGTGGATCACCTAAATAATTGGTGGGTCTGTTTGTCAATCATTCTGACGAGCTGCTTTCGTAAGGCGGTTCCACGTGCTTGCGCCCAATCAGCTTCTCCCTTCTGCGCATTCAGAGTGTTTATGTAGCCGGTGAGCTTCTGAGCTAGTACTGACCGATGGCGAGTCTGACATCATGAAACTGGAACTGTTTCGGAAAACAAGCTTTATATATGAGCGAGGCGGATCGCAGAAACTGTAAACAGAGCCGTGCACGCCTGGAGAAGAGGTCGCGCTCGCACGCTTACACGTTTCCTGGGAGAAGCTGGAGAGCCGGGCGGATGGTCTGGCGCATGGCGTTGTTCAAAAAATGAGTAACAGACGTTTGGCTTCGTGTTTTTGAGAAAATCCTGTTACACCTTTAATAGCTTCAACTTTTAAACTGCAACAGAGATTTTCTTATAGATTTAAACAAAGTTACTTCAACCAGGAAAAAAATAAAAGTGCTCAGAATTACTAAGGTTAAGTACAGATAGGGCGGCTGTGGTTCAGTGGGGACAGCAGTCGCTCCACAATCGGGAGGTTGTGAGTTCGATTCCCATCTCCCCCTATCTGCATGTCGAAGTGCCCTTGGGGAAGACACTGAATTGCCCCTACTGATGTCGCTTTGGACAAAAGCGTCTGCTAAATGAAATTGTAGAAGTACAGAATTACTTAAGGTTGTAGTGATTATGGTGACACTGCAGCGAATCCCTCTACTGTTTTTTTTTTTTGTGGTGTTTGTCTTCACTGTTGCAGCGTCTTGTAAATTGTAGACGGCCCCTTAACCCCGAAGCACCACCGGCTGCTAATCGAAAACAATATTGCTTCTCAATCAATCAATCAATCAATTTATTTTTGTATAGCCCAGTATCACAACAACAGTTGCCTCAGAGGCTTCAAGATGTTACATTGGTCGGTAAAAGTAAAAACAGTGAATAAGCAGGTAATAAGGTAATATGTCAATATTTACAGTAATGAGACAAAACGAAGCAACCACCGCCTTCGACCTTCACATCCGGCAAGAAAAAACTCCAAAAACCCAGTGGGAAAAGAAGAAATCTTGGGGAGAACCACAGTATGGAGGGATCCCTCTCCCAGGGACGGACAGCTTTGGCAACAGCTAGCATGAGACAATAAGAAGTAAAGCCTGGGACTATGTTGAGGACAGTCCGTTGGACGGTCCAGCACAAGAACCACGGATCCCAGCAGTAGAACCGAAGCCAGTCCGTGGGCAGGATCGACAGGAGTGTCCTCCCGGTCCGGACGGAGCTTGTTCGTAGGCCCTCGTAATAGTGGAGTCAGCAACTGAAACTGGAGAAGACTCCCCCTCGAAGGGGGGGACAGCAGGTGAAAAGCAATGAACGGACTAAAGGGAAGAACATTCAGACATTAGAGGACAGGGCTCAGTGCACCGTACTTCCCACAGCATTCTAGCTCCTAGGGCAGCTTTGTGGATACTTAACTGTTTAAACTAGTATTTAGTTAGTATAGTTTAGTTTAGTTAAATTTAGTTTAGTTTAATTTTGTTTAGTGTAGTTTGGTTTAGTTTAGTTAAGTTTAGTTTGGTTTGGTTTGGTTTGGTTTGGTTTGGTTTGGTTTGGTTTAGTTTAGTTTAGTTTAGAGTCCCTGGCTGACCTGATCATAGGCTGCATCGAAGAGAAACGTCTTGAGCCTAACCTTAAATGTGGAGACTGTGTCTGCCTCTTTGACACCACTTGGAAGCTGGTTCCATAAAAACGGTGCCTGATAGCTAAAGGCTCTTCCACCTAATGTCCATTTAGAGACTCTAGGAGTCACCAGTAACCCTGCATTTTGAGAGCGGAGTGCTCTGATTGGTTGATAAGGCGTTAAAGCATCTTGGAGATAGGTTGGAGCCATCCCATTTAGGATTTTGTAAGTGAGGAGAAGGATTTTAAATCTAACTCTAAACTCGACAGGAAGCCAGTGAAGAGATTTTAGAACGGGAGTAATGTGTTCACGTCTTCTAGTTCCAGTTAATAATCTGGCGGCCGCATTTTGAACCAACTGAAAGTTTTTTAATGCACTTTTTTGGGCAGGCTGCGAGAAGGGAGTTGCAGTAGTCCAGTCTAGTAGAAACAAATGCATGGATGAGTTTTTCTGCATCGCTTCTAGGTAGAATGTTTCTTATTTTAGCTATGTTGTGCAAGTGGAAATATGCTGTTTTACAAGCCAGGTTGATGTGTGCTTTAAAGGAGATATCCTGATCAAATAAGACCCCGAGGTTCCTCACAGTAGAGGAGGAGGATACACTGACGTTATCTAAGGTGATAATCTGTTTGGATAGACACTCTCTCAGTTTATGGGGGCCTAGTATAATGACCTCTGATCCGCATAACAATGAAAATTGATATCGTGACTTCTAATTATGTTCCCTAAAGGAAGCATATATAACAGAAATAAAATTGGCCCGAGCACGGACCCTTGAGGAACCCCATAACTGACCTGGGAGCACGGTGAGGACTGTTGGTTAACGTGAACAAATTGGTACCTATTAGATAAATAGGATTTGAACCAGCAGAGGGCTTTTCCTCTGATGCCGACCTCACATTCTAACCTCTGCAGGAGAATATTGTGGTCGATTGTATCAAAAGCTGCACTGAGGTCTAGGAGAACCAGGATTGAGACTAGACCTGCGTCAGCCGCCAATAGCAAGTCATTAGTGACTTTAACTAACGCAGTCTCAGTGCTGTGATAAGCTCTATATCCTGACTGAAATTTCTCAAATAAACTATTGTCCTGTAGGTGGCGGTAAAGCTGTTTAACCACAACTTTTTCCAGGACTTTTGAAATAAAAGGCAGATTTGATATCGGTCTGTAGTTGGCTAGAATATCAGGATCGAGATTAGGTTTTTTCAGCAGTGGTTTGATTACTGCAAATTTAAATGACTGTGGCACATAGCCATTTTCTAGAGATGTATTTATTATAGTTATGATCGTATTTAAGATAACTGGAAGAATATCTTTGAAAAGCTTAGTTGGAATTGGATCTAGGAGACAGGTCGAGGTTTTAGAAGACATTACAATCGAAGTAATCTCAGCCTCATTTACTAATGAGAAACTATCTAGTATTTCAGGTATTTCAGGTGGAGGCAGTCGCTGGATTCCCTGAGCTTGATCTGAGGAAAGCGCTTCACTGATTTTACCTCTGATGGTTATGATTTTATCATTAAAGAATTTAAGAAAGTCATGGCAGTTTAAAGATTCTGGGATTACTGGTTCCACTACAGTATGACTGTTTGTCAGTCTGGCTACAGTGTTGAATAGAAACCGAGGGTTATTTTTGTTTATTTCTATTAAACAAGAGTAATATAATGTCTTGGCTTTAAAAAGAATTTGTTTATAGCTTAGCAAGCTACATTTCCAAGCCTTCAGAGATTGTTCTGATTTAGATTTACGCCACAGTCTTTTTAATTGCCGAGTTTTTTGTTTGAGAACACGGGTTTCAGAATTAAACCATGGAGCAACGCGCCTGGGTCGATTGGTTTTCAGCTGCAACGGGGCCACTACGTCAAGGGCAGATTTTAGTGAGTGCATAGCACTGTCAACAAACTGATCACTATTATCACCACTGGTCAATAAGCTCATTTCTGTGAGTTCACAAGATAATGCAGCAAATGCAGGCTGGATCAATTCTTTGTACCGAGCCACAGATTTTTCAGATAATGTCCGTATCAGCTGAATTTGATCTTTTTGAGCAGAGTAGTCTTCAATCAAAACCTGAAAAGTAATTAAAAAATGGTCTGAGAGTATGGGGTTCTGAGGGAGAACATTTAGGTCCCTGACCTCTATCCCATATGTTAAGACCAGATCCAGGGTGTGCTTGTGACTATGAGTGGATTCATCAACATTTTGAGTGAAACCGATACTATCTAATACTGCAATAAACGCATTACTCAAACTGTCACCAGAATCATCCACATGGATGTTAAAGTCACCTATTATAAGGATCTTGTTATGAGTCAATACTATATTGCTTAAAAACTCAGAACTCAGTTAAAAAGTCAGAGTAAGGACCAGGAGGTCGATACACAATAATTAATAGCACAGCTTTTTGATTCTTCCAATTTGGACAAGTAAGCGTTAGTATTAAGCTTTCAAAAGAGTTGAATTTAACATTAGTTTTGGGTTTAAGAAGAAGACTGGAGTGCGATATCACTGCCACACCTCCACCTCGACCTGTTGATCTAGCTGTTTGGAAATTAACATAGGTTGGAGGGGTACATTCATTGAGCCTCACATAGTCATCTTGCTGGAGCCAAGTTTCTGTTAGAGCAAGGAGATCAATGTTATTGTCACCGATAAGGTCATTAACTAACAGAGATTTAGTGGAGATTGCTCTAATGTTTAGTAGACCACATTTTATGTATTTCCTACTGGAAAAGTTATTCTGTCTCGTACACGTGTTGAGCTTTTTACCCATTGACTTTTTTCTAATGCTTTGAGCACTATGGACAGACTCAGTCTCTGTTAGCCTAGGTAAACCTCCATGCTTGACTTGTAAAAATCCGGGAGCAGGATTAGTGACAGGATCAACAAGATCAACAGAGGAGCGTTCTACACGACTGCTCTGCGCCCAGGGCTTCATAGACAGATACTTTTAATGAAAATGAGCTTGTAGCCTGTCGTCCAGCTCACAGCGATGGGATGGAGGCGCCCTTTGTTACTTTGCCACTGACGTTTTGTTAACGAGTTATTGAGACCGAAAGTCCGCATCCGTCTGTTCAGTGAATGATATACCTAATTCGTGGCCACGAATAACTATTTCGTGCGCATGATTTATTATTTCGTGGCCACAGATTAGCTTGTGGAAGCTTATTCAGTCGCGTTTACATCACGAGTTCTCATTTTGGAGCTCAAACTTACCGCGGTGGAGCTTCGCTTGTAGCATGAACTGAGGATGGCCAGCTGTGGTGCGTGCTGAGTACGTGGTCACTCTCTTGCAGCTTCGTTTGGTTCGTTCCAAAGTCTGGGCCCAGCAACAGAAAACACCCGGTCTCCCCAGTGTTTGTATCGGGCTCCAGGGACTTCCAGCAGAGCTGAACTGATGGCCTCAAAGCTCTGTTTGGATTGAGAACTTTCAGAAGCTCTGTCAGGTATGGGGGAGTGAGGCTGTAAAGTCCTTTAAAAACAAAAAGTGAGATTTTAAAATCAACTCTGAAAGTGACTGGAAGCCAATGCAGTGATGAGAGAACCGGGGTGATGTGCTGACGGCGAGGCGTGTCTGTTCAGAAACCAGCTGCAGCGTTTTGCAGCAGTTGGAGGCGATTCGGGCGAGACGGGGACGCTCCGATGAAAGCGCGTTGCAATAGTCTGTTCTGGAGCTGACAAAAGCAGGGATTGTCTTTTCCAGGTCAGAGCGGTTTAAAAATGGCTTCACCTTGGTTAGGAGACGCAACTGATAAAAACTCGCTCGGACCACGCTGTCACTCTGTTTGTCAAATCTAAAATCACAGTCAGAAAGAACACCGAGATTTCTTACAGTGGGTTTAAAATGATCAGACATCACACCAAAGTCTCCAGGCGAGGAGTCACCAAATAAGATGCAGTCTGTTTTTGCTTCATTGAGATGAAGGAAATTCTGACATAACCACTGTTTTATGTCAGACATGCAGCCCATCACTGGTTTGACAGCATCACTCCTATGTGAGGACACAGGCAGATAAACTTGCAGGTCATCTGCGTAACAGTGAAATGATCATTTGTGGTGCACAATTATTGATCCCAAAGGCAACATGTAGACAGAAAACAAAATAGGACCCAAAATAGAGCCCTGAGGCACTCCACAGGTTGAGGGGGCAACAGAAGAACAGAAGAGGACAAATTGCCGATCCTAACAGAGAAGCTTCTGTTTGATAAGTAGGATTTAAACCATTTTAACACAGTACCACGAATACCACCATCTCAAGGCGTGACAAAAGAATACTGTGATCAATACTGTCAAATGCTGCCGTTAGATCTGAGAGTACTAAAGCAACAGGACATTTAGCGTCAACAGGGAGGGCGATATCATTGTGAACCTTCAACAGGGCAGACTCTGTGCTGTGTCTTGACCTAAAACCAGACTGAAATTTCTCGAGAATAGAGTTACGATCTAGAAACACATGGAGCTGTGTAAAAAACAACTTTCTCAAGAACCTTTGAAATAAAAGACGAATTTGATGCTGGTCTAAAGTTAGATAAGATACTAGAATCAAGCTGAGGCTTTTTTAGCAGAGGTCTGACAACAGCATGCTTAAAAGCATCAGGGACACATCCAGAGTTGAGAGAAGTATTGATTAAGATCAGGAGGGAGGGCCCCACAGTGTTAAAAGCCTCCTTCAGCAGTTTGGTTGGGAAGGTGTCCAAAGAGCAGCTGGTGGTCCTCATACCGCTTACAATGTCTGTGAGGGACAGAATGAAGATTGCTGAGTATGAGCCCGTCAAATCGGCCTGGTCTGAACAGTTACCACTGCTGCTCAGGGCTCTCACAGACTTCACTTTGTCCACGAAGAAGTGCAGAAAGTCCTCGCAGGCAGAAACAGTGGCGTCCATTAGAGATGATGTATGAGGGCTCACCACAGAGCTGATGGTACTGAACAACACTCCAGGACAGTGACCACTTGCAGAAATAATATTGGACAGGTATTGGGACTTTGCCTCTGTCGCTGCCCTCTGGTACTGGGTGAGACTATCCCTCAGCATCTGGAGTTTGTCCTTTTTCCATGGTCTTTCGGCCTGGCGGCAGCGCTGTCTCAGGGCCCGTGGAGAGTCATTCAACCAGGGCTATAATGCAGGGTATCTTGAGGAACCCCAAACATCCACTGCACGACACAGTCGCAGCTCAAAAGAGTGACCGGAGTAACAGACTCCTGTGATTGTGCTGCAGAACCGAGCGCTTCAAGAGGTCGTTCATCCCCTCAGCAATCAGGCTGTATAACAGATGTGCCTGAGTCGAACCGAGTACACTATGAGCACTTTAGCACTATTTTATTGTACTTTTGTTATTTATTTGCGTGCGAATGATTTGTGTGTGCTGCTGGACACCTGAATTTCTCCGTTTGGGAGATTAATAAAGTTTTATCTATCTATCTATCTATCTATCTATCTATCTATCTATCTATCTATCTATCTATCTATCTATCTATCTATCTATCTATCTATCTATCTATCTAACCAAGGTCAGCTCTTGGTCTGGAGGACCGACACTTGAAGGGAGCTATTAAATCGAAAGTGCTGGTGCAAGTGGAGTAGAAAGAAGACAACAGGCTATCCGGATTAATATTACAGAAACAGCAAGCTCCATGTCCATGAAAGCAGCCGCTAACTCCCCTGCCGTTGAAGAGGTAATTATCCGACGGGAAGAGGCGGGGCCAGAGGTGGAGGGACGAGAACATCAAAGATGACAATCGAATGATCGGAGATGGGCAGGTCTGATATTTCCACGAGACACAGGCAAACCATAGGAAATTATCATATTCAGCGTGTGCCCACCTTTATGTGTGGGCCCATTCACAGACTGAGTTAGATCAAAAGATGATAGTAGGCTTTTGAAATCATCTACCTGCTGATTGGACGGGCAACAGACGAGTATGTTAAAATCTCCACAAATCAGGATGTGTTCATATTTGGGTGCAACTTCTGCTAAAAATTCAGAGAATTCCTGGATAAAAACCCTGTTGTATTTCGGAGGTCGATATACAACAGCACACAAGATTGGAGAAACAAGGTCCGATATAAATAACTGCACTTCAAATGAGGAAGAATTATTTACATGCAGATGCTTGCATGCAAAGTTATCCCTAAAAACCGTGGCCAGGCCCCCTCCAGTAGACGCCCGCAGGGTGCTGAGAAAAGAGCAGCAAGGTGGGAGGAGCTCCGCAAAAAGACTGTCGTCTTCATGTTTTATCCAGGTTTCAGTCAACAAGAGGAAATCCAACCTGCGGCTCGTGAAGAAGTCCTTTAAGTTGTAGGTCTTCTTTGAGAGAGACCTCGTGTTGAAGAGAGCAAAGCGCAGCGTGGAGCGGCCTTTCTGCTCAGAACCAAGAGCAACGGGATGAAGGTTTTCCTGCACGGAGCCTCGCCAACAGACGCTGATACACCGCGGGCAGCTGAGTTGTCCATAATCCACGGCGGGGACAGGTGACCGGAGCCACCAGACCTCCAAGGAGCGCCGCACGGTGAGGCTGAGGTATCTGGGAGGGATCCGCGTGACAGGGTTGCACGCCGAAGACCGTGCCAGGTAAGTCCTTAGACGAACAAGCACACCACCTCTTCTGCCCCGCTTTCTGCTGCGGCGTTTTTGTGGCAGCGGAACGGGTCGGTGCTGCAGATAGTGAGGCAGAGACGCCAAGAATGGTGGTAGTGTCTTTGATTGATCGCTGCAGCCAGAGATTGCGAACTTTGTCACGGAATCACGAATATCCAGAAGGGTCTGGCGATCATACAGCAGTAGTGGTGACACACGTTCAATAAAAACAGCTGTAAACCTATTGTGAGGGAATCAAAGCAGTGGACCAGTGAAGCAGTGGAAACTCTTCAGGAGGGTTGTTACTGCACAGATTGGGATGTTTTCAGGACTGCTACCACTAATAGGGAACATGAGCTGGGATTAGACCGTCGTGAGACAGGTTAGTTTTACCCTACTGATGATGTGCTGTTGCAATAGTCATCCTGCGGTTCTGTGGATGAGTTTACAGAAGCTGTGACGTCCTACATCAGCTTCTGTGGGGACAGCTGCATCCCATCACACATCAGGGTGAGTTACGACGACAAACCCTGGGTCACAGCAGGACTCAGATGGCTCAGGTCAGAAAAAAAAGAGTGCAAGGAGTCCAGGAGTGCAAACAAAGATAGGGGTGAGGCGTACAGACAAGATGGTGGCTGGCCCCTCCCTCCCTGGTCACCAACTCTTTCAAACTCTCCCCTCTGGAAAGAGGTTTCGGGCCACCAGGGACCAGACCTCTGGTCCCCACTGCCACCACTCTGATGAACAAGGCCTCAGTGCATCACTGACAATAACTACACCACTCCCTTTGTAATTTATGTCAATTATGTAGATCCTCATCATATTTACTGTGTTATATCTTTCTCTCTTCCCCTCTTTTTATATTTTATACTTGTGCCTTTTAAATCTGTTTTTTCTTTTTTCTGTGTTTGCACTAACACCAAAACAAATTCCTTGTATAGGCCACTATACTTGGCAGGTTAGTTATTTCTGATTCTGACAGCAGCTAAGGTGAACAGGAACATGGAACAACACCTGAGCAGAACCCAGAAAGGACCTGGCAACAACAGCAGAGGAGCCAGGCAGGTACTGGTCCACAGGGCGACTGAACAAGACTGTAAGACCAGAACCACCAACCTGAGCCCTGCCTGGACTGATTATAGAAAGCCTCTGACTCAGTGCTGCACACATGGATCCTGGAGGGTCTGGAACTGTACAGCATCAACAGGGAACCCAGAACCTTCCTGGAAACTCAATGAGGCTATAGAGAAAACTCTAGAAGCTACCTGGAAGCCAGTGGCAGAGAGCATCGAATGTGACATATACCAAGGAGACGCTCTGTCCCCCCTGCTGTCCTGCAGAGACCTGAACCCCTCAGCCAGACCAGCACCAAGAGTGGAGACAGGAACCGGTTCCACAGTGGAACAATCATCAGTCACTCCTCTACATGGACAACATCAAGCTGTAGCCAAGAGAGAGCGGGACATGGACTCCCTGATCCACCTCACCAGGACGTCCAGCAGGGACATGGACTCCCTGATCCCCCTCACCAGGACATCCAGCAGGGACATGGACTCCCTGATCCCCCTCACCAGGACATCCAGCAGGGACATGGACTCCCTGATCCCCCTCACCAGGACATCCAGCAGGGACATGGACTCCCTGATCCCCCTCACCAGGACATCCAGCAGGGACATGGGGACTTTCTGGGACCAGATCAGTGTGGACGGATGGTATCAAGCAGAGGGACGATGGTCCAGACTGAAGGGCTGAACTACCTGAAGACATCAGAGCTGTGGAAGAAGCTACCGATACCTGGGACACCACAAGATGAAGCAGCCCAGAGGTCAGGAGGTCACCTCTGTCTGTTTAGCAGGTTGGAGTTACCCCTTATTCTCTGGGTTCAGTTACCTCCCTTCATGAAACTGAAATCTGAGTTTCTCCGATTTCAAGGTTAACAGAGGCAGAGTTTTCACCAAACCTGCTTCATGAAATGGACCCAGATGCTGAGGATTTTAAACCTGACCCTAACCCTAAACAAACAATGAAGTGGTAGTTAAAATGTGTAGTGGTCATGAGAATTGGTGGTGATTTTGGGTTTTATTTCTTGATGACATCACTCTCTGTTGCTCTGGAAGAAACCCAGAGCAGCTTCTGAGAACAGCTGTAGTCGAGTTAAATGTTCTGAACAACTAGTTTGACATCAATAAGTTATCACGGAACCTAAACAAAACAAAGTTTATGGTTTTTGGCACCAGAAATATTAAACTTCACTCTAAAATCAAGGTAAACTCCAGTGAAATTAAAAGAGTGTATGAAAACAAATACCTTGGTGTCAAAGTTGATGATGAATAGTGGTGAATAGCTTCACCATCACCATTGATAACTCCACCTTTTCTCCCTCCCCGCAGGTCAAGAGTTTGGGTGTCGTCCTTGATGACACTCTGTCATTTAAAACTCAGATCAACAACATCACCTGATCTGCTTACTTCCATCTTCGTAACATTAATCGTCTCCGTCCCTCCCTCACTCCTGCCAGCACTGCCATTCTGGTTCACTCTCTTGTCACCTCCCGTCTTGACTATTGTAATTCACTTCTCTCCGGTCTTCCACTTAAATCCCTCCATCAACTCCAAATGGTCCAGAATGCATCAGCCCGGATTATCACCAGGACTCCCTCTTCTCACCACATCACCCCAGTTCTCCAGCAGCTTCACTGCATCCAGTCACTCACCGTATCATTTACAAAACCATTCTGTTAACATTCAAGGCGCTCCATAACCTCGCCCCTCCGCACCTCACTGATCTGCTCCACATAAACACCCCCAGCCGGTCGTTAAGATCCTCCTCATCTCTCAGTCTCACCGTCCCCCCCCCTGCAGGACCACCATGGGCTCCAGAGCCTTCAGTCGCGCTGCTCCCCGCCTCTGGAACTCCCTCCCACCTGACATCAGAAACATCAACTCATTACCCATTTTCAGATCCTCTCTCAAAACCCACCTGTTCAGACAAGCTGACTCACTTTGATCTCCAGTCCTCCTTCTGTTTTAATCCAGTAAACTTGTATTCGTAAATTAATTTTAACACTTTTTTATGTTTTAACCTATGTATTTGAAACTGTTTTTATCTTGTTTCGTTGTACCTTGAGTGTCTTGAAAGGCGCCTATAAATAAAATGTATTATTATTATTATTATTATTATTATTATTACTATTATTATTATTATTATCATGAACTATAACTGGAAACCACAGATTAACATTACATTAACAATGTCAGAAATAAAATATCAAAAATTATTGCTGTAAAGGATGACAAGGAAAAAAATGTTGTTATACACACTTTAATGTTCCCTGTTATTCCTGATCATGACTTACTGAGTGGAGATCTATCTGGGGGAACATTTATAAAACACACTGTTTAATTTTTCAAGTTACAAAAAAAGGCCATCAGAATAAAAACCCAATCCCACCTTGAACCAACAAACTTTTTTTTTATTGAATTTAAAACCCACGACAACATTGTAGGATTAAGTTGCATTCAGAACAGCACAGATAATGTACAAGATACAAAATGATTTGTTTTACTGCAGAAGCTGTCTGACATCTGAGAGAGTGGCTCTAATCTGAGAGAGCGGCTCTAATCTGAGAGAGCGGCTCTAATCTGAGAGAGCGGCTCTAATCTGAGAGAGCGGCTCTAAACTGAGAGAGCGGCTCTAATCTGAGAGAGCGGCTCTAATCTGAGAGAGCGGCTCTAATCTGAGAGAGCGGCTCTAATCTGAGAGAGAGTGGCTCTAATCTGAGAGAGCGGCTCTAATCTGAGAGAGCGGCTCTAATCTGAGAGAGCGGCTCTAATCTGAGAGAGTGGCTCTAATCTGAGAAGCGGCTCTAATCTGAGAGAGTGGCTCTAATCTGAGAGAGCGGCTCTAATCTGAGAGAGCGGGTCTAATCTGAGAGAGCGGCTCTAATCTGAGAGAGAGTGGCTCTAATCTGAGAGAGCGGCTCTAATCTGAGAGAGCGGCTCTAATCTGAGAGAGCGGCTCTAATCTGAGAGAGTGGCTCTAATCTGAGAAGCGGCTCTAATCTGAGAGAGTGGCTCTAATCTGAGAGAGCGGCTCTAATCTGAGAGAGCGGCTCTAATCTGAGAGAGCGGCTCTAATCTGAGAGAGTGGCTCTAATCTGAGAGAGCGGCTCTAATCTGAGAGAGAGTGGCTCTAATCTGAGAGAGCGGCTCTAATCTGAGAGAGCGGCTCTAATCTGAGAGAGCGGCTCTAATCTGAGAGAGCGGCTCTAATCTGAGAGAGAGTGGCTCTAATCTGAGAGAGCGGCTCTAATCTGAGAGAGCGGCTCTAATCTGAGAGAGTGGCTCTAATCTGAGAAGCGGCTCTAATCTGAGAGAGTGGCTCTAATCTGAGAGAGCGGCTCTAATCTGAGAGAGCGGCTCTAATCTGAGAGAGCGGGTCTAATCTGAGAGAGCGGCTCTAATCTGAGAGAGCGGCTCTAATCTGAGAGAGCGGCTCTAATCTGAGAGAGCGGGTCTAATCTGAGAGAGCGGCTCTAATCTGAGAGAGAGGCTCTAATCTGAGAGAGCGGCTCTAATCTGAGAGAGCGGCTCTAATCTGAGAGAGCGGCTCTAATCTGAGAGAGCAGTTCTAATCTGAGAGATTCAAGATTCAAGATTCAAGAAAACTTTATTGTCATCCCAGTTCACATTAACATGTTTGTGGCACGAAAAGGGGGTACTCGGGTCCCGGGTCAGAAGCCTAACTCTCAGAGTAACGGATACTAATAATAATAAAAAAAATAAATAAATAAATAAAAATAAATAAATAAATAAATAATAATAAAAGTATTGCAGACAGTGTTCCAAGAGCAGTAACCTGGTGTGCAAAGTGTCCAGTGCTGAGTGATAGCAGGGTCTCTCTAGTGCGGAGTAGGAGCCTCGAGAGCATGACTGGAGTTCAGCAGTCTGACAGCTTCCGGAAAGAAGCTGTTCCTGAGTCTGGTGGTTCTGCTCTGCTCCTCAGCTCCTTCCTGAGGGGAGGGGCTGAAACAGGCTGTGTGCCGGATGAGTGGTGTCTTTGAAGAGCCCCCCCCCCTGCAACGTGAAGAGTAGAGGTCCGAGATGGTGGGTAAGCTGCTCCCAACAGTTCTTTGTGCAGCCTTCACCACCCTCTGCAGAGTCTTCCTCTCAGTAGCAGTGCACTGAGAAGAAGACTCTGCAGAGGGTGGTGAAGGCTGCACAAAGAAGAGAGAGCAGCTCTAATCTGAGAGAGCGACTCCAATCTGAGAGAGCGGCTCCAATCTGAGAGAGCGGCTCTAATCTGAGAGAGCGGCTCTAATCTGAGAGAGCGGCTCTAATCTGAGAAGCGGCTCTAATCTGAGAGAGCGGCTCTAATCTGAGAGAGTGGCTCTAATCTGAGAGAGCGGCTCTAATCTGAGAGAGCGGCTCTAATCTGAGAGAGAGTGGCTCTAATCTGAGAGAGCGGCTCTAATCTGAGAGAGTGGCTCTAATCTGAGAGAGCGGCTCTAATCTGAGAGAGAGTGGCTCTAATCTGAGAGAGTGGCTCTAATCTGAGAAGCGGCTCTAATCTGAGAGAGTGGCTCTAATCTGAGAGAGCGGCTCTAATCTGAGAGAGAGTGGCTCTAATCTGAGAGAGCGGCTCTAATCTGAGAGAGAGTGGCTCTAATCTGAGAGAGCGGCTCCAATCTGAGAGAGCGGCTCCAATCTGAGAGAGAGTGGCTCTAATCTGAGAGAGCGGCTCAAATCTGAGAGAGCGGCTCCAATCTGAGAGAGCGGCTCTAATCTGAGAGAGCGGCTCCAATCTGAGAGAGCGGCTCTAATCTGAGAGAGCGGCTCTAATCTGAGAGAGTGGCTCTAATCTGAGAGAGAGCAGCTCTAATCTGGGAGAGCGGCTCTAATCTGAGAGAGAGCAGCTCTAATCTGAGAGAGCGGCTCCAATCTGAGAGAGCGGCTCTAATCTGAGAGAGCGGCTCCAATCTGAGAGAGCGGCTCTAATCTGAGAGAGCGGCTCTAATCTGAGAGAGTGGCTCTAATCTGAGAGAGAGCAGCTCTAATCTGGGAGAGCGGCTCTAATCTGAGAGAGCGGCTCCAATCTGAGAGAGCGGCTCTAATCTGAGAGAGCGGCTCTAATCTGGGAGAGCGGCTCTAATCTGAGAGAGCGGCTCTAATCTGGGAGAGTGGTTGTAATCTGCGGGAAACAGGACTTTACAAACAAACCAAGATGAGAACACCTATAAAGCCGAGGTGTTCTTCTGTCTCCCACTGTGAAGCTGTGAACGGCTGTGAAGAAAAACTGGAAATGTTGTTCACCTTCCTCTTTTAAGGAAGGTTTAAAATTATAGCTCTCAGAAAATATGAAATTCAGGACAAAGAGTGAGTATTTACAGTAATGTAACTGTGGATTTTACTGTGTTATTTTTGTTGTATGAAATGAAATCCTCTTCATGAATCTGCTTTGTGAAAAACTGATCTTCAAATTACTGAGTTGGGTTGTTTGCTTTTCTTTTTCTTTCACTTTCTTTGTAAAAAGGGTTAAAACATAATCAGCTTGACCTTCAGCTTTTTTAAACAGCATAATTTATTGCTTTTGAAATCAAGCTGTGTTCTCTGTAAAAAAAATATTTGAATGCTAACTGAAATAAACAAACAGAAAAATAACAGCATATTGAACTGAAATGCTAACTGTGTGATTTGGTTTGTTGCTGGAGAATGGCGATATTGTACACACCAGAAATGATTCAGACCTCACAAAACAATGGAGGTTTTTAAAGGTTCATGATCAAAATTGTGCAGAGCTCCTGCTGTGGGAACCACATTGTTAAGCCTTTTGTTAATCAGTTCATCAGTAATACAATACTGCATCATTTCTAACTGGACTGACGCCACAGAAATACACTCACTTTTCTTTGTGAATTTAATTTCATGCAATTCTAATCACAGTATCCCAACACAATGTGGCAGCAAACACACTGCAGCAACGGTACTGATGTTCGTACCCATTTCGTCAGTTTCTGGTGAGCTCACCTCGGCAGTGTGGTTCCTTGCCACTCCAGTAGGGGGAGCTGGCGTTGCGGCAGTGCAGCACCGTGGGGCCTTCCAGCTGATACCCGGTGAGGCAGGAGAAGAAGGCCTGTCCCCCAGCGTGGAGACTGCTCACCGATACGTCACCGTAGAGAGGCCGTCCAGGAAAAACACAGCTCAACAGGAAGGCTGCAGACACAGGAAGCACGGGAAAGTACGAAACGTTCAGTGAAGCTGAGCGTGAAGAAGTGTCACCACGTGACAACAATCAGTGCTGTTCAGCAATAATGTGGCTCTCGGAGTGAAGCTGGGATTTATCTAGAACTGATCTCTGATCACACCTTTTCTTTGTTATAAAGCATTTATAGAACAGAAATAATGAAAAAGCTTCAACTGGATTTCCTGATTTCAGTGAACTCACTAATCTGAGTGGACGCTATGTCTCATATAGGAAAAGAACACAGAAGTTTCCTAAAGGAAAACTGAGCCGTCTCATTCCTCACACACCAGGCTGTGTTTCATGTACTCCATACGGCGGCGGGCCGGCACAGTCTGGTCTCCCATCCGATCCAGCCTTCCACGGGCTTCCATCTTACCATCGAGTTCCTCAGTCTGAGTTACAACCCGATGTGATTCCAGCCGGACCCGGCGTCAAGGGGGGGCAGACTGCCTCGCCCCCTCAGTCAAAATATAGTATTTCATTTAAAAATTAAGTTTTCAGTCTTTTATATACTTAAAAAACAACAGCAAACTCCGCTGGCTTGCTCAGATCAATATGAAGTGTTGTGCTATTCAAAATTCTAAAAAAGAGGAGACTGCAGCTCTGCTGAAGGGGAGAGCTGCTGATTTTATCATTTTTTTTCTTACCATTACTACATGCATTTATAGTTTTCAGCCGCCCCCCCGTCCACACTGGGCTGGAGCCGGGACTGATTCCAGCACATCACATCATCGGATTGAAGTGTATGTAACGCGTAAAGAGTTTTACAAATAACATGCATTAATATTAACTTTAGTTACAGTAAAACGATTTATTTATTTTGAAACCACAGGAGGCTTCCTTTATTGATGGACCAAGATAACAAGAAAACCAACCCCTTGATCAAGTTGAGTCCTTCTGAACTTTTTGATCGGAGTCCATCTGACTTGCTGATCAGAGTGAATCCATCTGTTCTCTGGAGGAGCTGGGGGAACCTGAAACCAAGAACTTTACGGCAATGGTCCCTCTCAAGCCAAATCCAGCTTGTCTGTAAAAACCAAGCTTCCATTGTAAAATTCACAGAACCCCTAAAATCAGTCTATTTAGTGTAGAAAACGCCATCGACTGGAGGTTTGGATAATGATCACTGTCTTTTTATCTTTGCTTTCAATATTTCACCAGAAGGATAAACCCAATTAAACATTACAACTCTGGTAAAGAACTACAACAGGAAAACTGCTCTGAACTCCTGATGCCTCTTTCATTATCACCACTAAGATAAAACACTGCTCTAAACTTCATTTATTGGTTTATTCTCAGACAACCCCGACTATAAGAAAAGAACAGCTTCTACCGCGGCTCTCAGGTCGTGAGAGTCCGGCACAGAACACAGAACACAGAACACAGAACACAGAACACAGAACCTGTATGATGAGAAAAATGAACCTGAGCAGAACATCTCCACGCTCGTTGGCGACGGGCCATATTTACACATTTTACACACAGACCGACTTGAAGATAGGAGGTTAATTCAGCCTCTACTTTATAGTCATTGATGTGTCTTCCTTTCAGCTTCTGGAGTTCAGCCAAACATATTAAAATATTCCTGCTAAAGACTGATCCATCTCACCAAAGCTGTCCTGGCCTCAGTGTCAGTACTCTAATGGGTTGGCAGTCATGCTGCTATTGATTTGTCCGCTGGGAACGGCACTGTGCCTCAAGCAATGAAATATGTAAGCAGATTAAAAAGGCCAATAAATGAGAACCTCCGACCTCAGCCCCTTCGCAGCCTGTTAGTGCTGAGAGATACGTCCGGGCGTCTTACAAAAATGGAGAGAAGAGCACTGCTTGTTTTCCATCTCAGGCTGCTGCAGCTGTGTCCCATCACTGCCTGATCCAGTTATTACTCCGGTCAGCTGCACCTATTAATATCCAGGCCAGCTGAAAACTGGGATGCTATCAGGCTCTCTGGAGACGGAATAAGGTAGAGAACCCTCATGGCAGCATTGTGACAAATTGCCTCAGAGCTGTGCAGAGCTTGCTGTGTCTATCACTCTGTGGGATCATCTTTAGCCTCAGACATTCATCCTGCTTTTCTCCAAACTACTAATAAGCATTTCCTTTGTTTGTTTTTTTTCTTTCCAATACTGCATGCTCCAGGGACACTGCTGAGATGCACCTAATGCCAGTGGTGTGTATTGCCTAGTATCTGGCCATACGATTCATATCACGACTCAAGGGTCACGATCCGATACGATCCCGGTATATCCCCATACCAGTGTTTATGGCGATTATTGTGATACTGTAGGAACAACTAATTTGTTAACTAGTACCACTTCATGAGAAAACTTGTATGAAACACATTTTATTTATCCCAAATGCAGCAGCAGCACTCACACCACTATATTTAACAGCAAACAAGTTGCAGGCTGTTTTGTTGTTTTAACAGTAAACTGTTGTACGGGAGCTGGAGGTTCAGGGCAGTTCTATAGGACTGATCCAGTATTCGCCATGGGTGTTCGGTGAGAACACAGGAGGGAGGACTGTTGCTCTTGTGGAGGTGCGTTTATTCAGACATCTGCATTCACAAACCAGTTCTGACAATAACAATAACTAGAATTTGGCCCTCAGAGAGGCAGCCCTCCGCCACAGCTCAAACCAGTCACCAACAACCAGAAGAACACCAGATATAATCACACAACATTGTGATCGGGGTGTGATCGGAGCGGAGCGCTGCAGCGTGCGGCGCCTCTCTCTGTCGCCCTCTCTCCCTGTGTGTGTGTGTGTGTGTGTGTGTGTGTGTGTGTGTGTGTGAGATTATCTGAAAAGGAAAACCGAAAAGCAACATAATTTATGTTATTTTACTTCATTTTAATTTGAAAAATGACCGGATTCTCTCATATTTTCCGTTCCCGACTTCCAAACCAACAGACGGACGTGATTACATGACCTCCTGGCGGAGGTAACAATACACAGATCAACTTCAGTCTCTCTTTCCACTTTTCAGCAACAGAAATTATACACTTCCATCATGCAACAGACAACAGTACGAAGTATACCTCATTGAATGACAAACAAAATAAACAAGTAGAAAAATAAACACCACTCAAATGGAATGTGCTGGTGTAAAAATGAGCGCTCCCACAAATACAGGAGTTGGAAATAACGCCGATGATTGACAAAGAATATAACATATAGATCGAGTAACACCGCCTGGAATGCAGCACTCCTAACCAATTTCCACCAGACGTGAAAGCGCCGCGAAGCACCAGCGTCTTGACCCAAAAGTCAACGCACACTGGGAGCGCAGCGCCGCGCCGTCCGAGAGGGGAGGGCCGCTCCTCGGAGAGCCGTCCGAGAGGGGAAGACTGCTCGTCAGAGGTTAAACAGAAAAAGAAAAAAAAAAACCACACATCACCGCTTATACAAGATCACTCTGCTCGTCCCAGCCACATTGCCCTGTGCTTTATAGTTCTTCTAGCATGGGTGAGTACATATTTTATGTTTTGATCTCAAATGATTGCTTTTCTTTATCCAATAATTAATTTTGTAAGGTTTATTCTATATAAAAAAAGGTAATATCTGCTTCATTACGTTCTTTAAAAGCTTCTACTTTGATTGACTGTGTTCAATGACTGTGAAAAATGATTTTTTTTCTTTTTCTTTTTCTTTTCTTTCTTTTTCTTTTTTCATGTATAGCTCCATGTAGGAGGAGAATTTTTGCTTTTCTCATGCTGCTTGACATGGCAGAGAGGAGAGGTCGAAGCAGGGGCCGGTTTTGGGGGCATCCGTTGAATCAGCGACGAAGACATCAAGGAGATTTCCATCATCTCGTGGCGGAGCTGAGGCTGGACAGTGGGCGCCATCATCAGTATTTTAGGATGAGTGCAGAACCAATGGATGCACTACTGTCCATCATTGGCCCTGAACTGACCAGGCAGTCCACAAACTACAGAGCTGCGATTGAACCCAAACAAAGGTTGGCTGTTACACTCTACCTTTTTTTTCTCTTCTTCATGCTGTGAGGCCTGGAAGAAGACTGGTGCCAGACAGTCTGCTAGATGAGCTCCTAAAGGTCAATTTATCGTTGAGGTCTAGCTGAGACATGAGACCTGCTGTGACCTTTGACCCCCATAGCTCTTTTGCTCTCATTTGACCTCTACAGCAGATACAGACCTGAGGCTTGAACTGTGAGGCCTCTGGAAACCATAACATCGGAATCTGGTGGATCAGACTCCTCTAAAACAGCAAGTAGGTCCAGGATGGAGGTGGGGCCTCCAAAGTAGAAGTATGAGAAAAAAAAAACAAAAAAAACACTCCATCAGTCTGTGATGTGCTGTGAAATTATTTACATGGTCACTTAGGAGGCGCTTGATGTTAAAACGTACCCCATGGTTCTAATTTGAGGCATGAATTAACGACACTGTGCTCATTTGAGTTGGAGAACTTGTTATATCTCAACTCCCCATTCATTAACTTGACCTCAGCTTAAACACCATAACCTGAAAGGTCCTGGTAAATAAAGTGGCAGCACTTGAACCAAGCCCCTCCCTCTGCAACTAGGTCCATAGACCACGGACTGTGTTGGGCTTTACGTTTGGTAATTACCTCCGCCAGGAGGTTATGTAATCACGTCGGTTGGTTGGTTGGTTGGTTTGTTAGCAACATTACAGAAAAAGTAATGGACGGATTGTAATGAAACTTTGCGGAAAGGTGGGTCTTGGGATAAATTTCTTAAAGGATTCTCTGTCATTGACCGATAGGGTGTACCGCCCAGCGGAACTTTAGTTTGAGTTCCTAGTCGGACCTGTTTCACGGACGGAAAAGTGGCGCAGCAGCAGGAGAAAATCGCCACAAGTTGGCTTCTCTTCTAAACTTGATCAGAGCTTCGTCTGTAAATGATTTCACCCGATGTTGGACTGTTTGTTTCCTTTGTTATACATCTCTGCATGTCTGTCAATGTGTTGTTGTTTTTATTGCTGAGTTACGCTAGGGCGACGACTTTCATTTGACCAGTGTAGTACTGAATCTGTCCAGCAGAGGGCCTCAGTACTACGTCTTAAATTGATGACAGGCAGGGTTTCCGCCAGACCTTTTCAGTCCGGGCGCCCCGCTTGCGCTAAATTCTGCAGCGCCCGGACAATGGAGAGGGAAAAAAAAAAAGTAGCACCACGTTTGCGGCTAATTAGCAGTTGTGCACCGCGGAGCAGCAGCGGCGTGCTTTGCGCCGCTTCGACGCTGTGTGAGCAGTGCACTGCTCGATCGCCCCCGCCGTTCGGCAACTCTTGGCAACTCTCGGCAACGCTCGTCGTCGTCGTCTCTTCCTCCCCCCCGGGCCGCCACACATTCCTCCGTGGCCAAACTGTTATCCTGCAGGAAACACTGGACAGGGTTTGTTTACATCTGTTTACTGATATTTATATCTGGTGTTCTTATTGTTGTTGGTGACTGATTTCACCTGTGGCAGAGGTCTGCGCTCTCTAAGTGCCAAATTCTAGTTACTATTAAATCACTAAAGTATGAATTACCGGAGATAATTGGTCACTTCAAGTAATTTTTATTAGATAATTAGTTTGAGTAAATTGTCATTCATAATTAATAATTACAGATCATTAACTGTGAATCACTAATAATCAATTATGGTGTGATAAACTGTTTAACGATGGATCCTGTTTCGCTGTGATCGCTGCTCCACCAGGAGGGGGGGATTATGGGCACAGCAGTGTGTCTGCAGACAGATGGCAGATTAAACTCACTGTGTCCAGCGTGATCGGCCGTGTTGTGGCTCTTTGAAAGCTTTCTGAAGAAAAGAGGTGTGGGTCCGGGGTTCTGTTCAGGCTGCTGGTGGGGAGACGGCACTTGGTCCTGGACCACAACCCAGACCCAGAACCGGTGTACACATCACTGAGGACCTCACCAGGAGCCCCATTCATCAACCTGTGTGCAGAGCAGGTTCTAAATTCTGTCATACAAATGAAACGTAGAATGTGTGGACGTAAAAAACAGTCCATGATTATGAAGCATGCAGACGCCTGTCGTACACCGAGTGTTGATAAATCCGTTCTCGTTCATGGTCAGTCATTTACATTCAGAAACGCCTCAAATTGGCCAGACATGGAAACAGCATGCCTCTTTATTAAGATTTATGTTCTCCTCACCCTTCATAATCAGGTCAAGGAACTGAAAAAGAAGAAGTTTTCTCAAACCCAAAAACCTGTCAGCAGGTTGAAGCAAGCCAGAAAACCAACCGAAGGATAAATTCTGCCTGGGATGAGATCACCACCACAGCTAATGGTCAGAGGAGAGATCACCCGGGGAAGAAAAGCTGGTTCGACATTAAAGTTAGTGTCAGAAATCCCAGAGTGGACAGGAGCTGGATGAGCGCCAGCGTCGCTTTGTTTCCTCACGTCTCTGGTTCCAATAAAGGTCCAATAAATCGCAACATTAATCCATTAATATCTGTTTTGACAAGAGCAAAACCTGCCACTGGACTGGCTGTAGTCATGATAATCCATGATTCTTACCAGGCTCTTGTCAGTGTCTCACTAAACGCACAGAACCTGTTAGAACCCTCCAAAAACAAAAAACAAGAAATAAATCAGTGAATCTCTCCTGAGAGGCCGCTCTGCTCTGTCAGCAAACATATCAGCTGCACTTTGAAGACTCTTCCTCGCAGAGCTCTGAGAATTTAACAACGTTTTTAACCAGCTGTCAGCATCTTTTACAGCCTTTCAACCACAAACACGCTTCTATCAACATTAAATTATATATTGAGTATTTTAATTCATTTAATCTTTGTTGGTTTTATTTTAGCCTGTATTTAAGCCGTGCAGTCCTGTTGAGACACAGTAACCAAGGAAAGCCAAGACAGCAGCTTGTTTCAAGTATTAGAACAGAGAGGTCTGATAAAATACAAATCAGATAAGATAAAGACAAATATTGTACCTTATGAAAGAGGGCTTTACAGCTTGTTAAATCTCAGAGCTCCGTGGTCCACAGAGTCCAGTGCAGACGTTCTGCAGGGCGTTCATAATCCAAGACTCTGACAGAAATAACTTTTTCTTGACTGCAAAAGTAAAACATGTCCTGTGGCCATAAAAGAAACCCAGTTCCAGTTTTCATTTTTTGGCCAGGCACTCTATGTGGGAGCCAAAAGAAAGTCCTTCATCAGTCAGAACACCAAGATATTTATACGGAGGTACTACATAACTCCATTCCCCGTGCTGTCCTCCCGGCGCTGGACAGCAGTCGTTACTCAGTCAGTGTGATGTGTGTATCCTTCTGCTCTCAGGTCCTTCCTCTCTAACTCTGGGTTCTCTGACCGCTCACCAGCCGGACCAGCCTGGTCTAGCCTTCTCCTGACCGCCGCCTGCCGCTCTCCATGCCAGCTCCAGACAACACCTTAGGGCAGGAGTATGCAACTAAAATTCACAGAGGTCCGGTCAGGGATATTTTGTTAAAGTAAAGGTCCGGAACATCATAATGTCTAACTGAATGAGTGTGATATATGCTGATGTAACCTAGTAGTTCCATGAGCGTCTGCATGTCATCAATAGCTGGCTATCAAATCAAATGAATTCATGCACTCCTTGACAACCTCCCATCACTAAATGGTTTTTTGTGGTGCCCCAAAATCCAAGCAACTTGCTGGGCAGTGAGTGACTGTCAGGATCCTGGTGGACTGATCATACTGGGCTCCAGGCCCGCCGACAGGGGGGGACAAACGGGTCTGTTGTGCCGGGCCCAGGGTTGGGGGGCCCAGAATTAAAGGCGGGGGGGGGCATCCAGCACCCCACTCACGGATCCCGACGCAGCATGCAGGCACCGCGCCGCTCCGCGCCTCCCCAACCCAAGGCTGGTCCATGCTTCACATGTACGCGTTTCCGCGTCCGCTTTGGAGTGTCTGCTTTGGAGTGTCCGCTTTGGAGTGTCTACTTTGGAGTGTCCGCTTTGGAGCGTCCGCTTTGGAGCGTCCGCTTTGGAGCGTCCGCTTTGGAGCGTCCGCTTTGGAGCGTCCGCTTTGGAGCGTCCGCTTTGGAGCGTCCGCTTTGGAGCGTCCGCTTTGGAGCGTCCGCTTTGGAGCGTCCGCTTTGGAGTGTCTGCTTTGGAGTGTCCGCTTTGGAGTGTCCGCTTTGGAGTGTCCGCTTTGGAGTGTCCGCTTTGGAGTGTCCGCTTTGGAGTGTCCGCTTTGGAGTGTCCGTGCACCACCGATGCGGACGCGCTTTCTCCCATATCTCTCCCAGACTACATTTTGAGCTCAGCTGTGCAACAGTTCAGTGCTGGAACGCTGACCCACGCAGCCTCGAGAAGATTTTCCGGCACTACAGACTGTTTATCTGCTCCTTTATTACAGATTATTTAGAAAAAAATTAAGCACATACATTGTCAGTACATTATCTTTAAGTATTAAAGTTTATTTAGCTTTTATTTACTGTTTCTGAATCGCAGGGGGCGGCGCCGGAGCGATTAGTTACTTTCACTTCTGTCTGCAGACCTTCTCCTCCAGACAGTCTCTCTCTCTTTCCACCAGTTTTTCACTCTTTCGGTGTCTTTAAGTGGAGCCATCAGGCTGGAGCTCCGTCTGCTTTCACTTTTACCGTCATGTTTGGTTTGTTGCGTACACCGCCACGAGCTGCGCACAGTGCGGTCTCAAAATCTGGCTGCTGTGCGGACATCAGCGGATCGGTCCACGGGACCCTAGCGGACAGGAATTCATGGCGATTTTTACGTCACATGGACCAACGTGCAACGCAGACATGTGAAGCTGGACGGGCACCGCATGCAGGCACCGTGCCGCACCGTTCTGCACGCCGCCGCACCGATCCGCGCGTCGCACGCCGTACTGCTCTGCACGCCGCGCTCCGCTCCGCTCAATATAAGTCCGGGTCCGTATTGAATGGCGTCTGGGTCCGGATCCGGACCGCGGCCCGCCAGTTAGTGACCCCTGCCTTAGGGAATCTGATCGGCGCCTCTTGACCTTTGACGCCCTCACCGAGCTCACTGGATCAATAGATCACAAACTCTTTTCTCCCTTCACCTCCTTTCAGAAGAGAAATAATTCTGCAAATCACCCTCTCCTCCATCTCTGCTTTGCTGTCTATGACTGAGCGTAAGTCCAAGACATAACACCTCACATCATAACATCTCTTTTTATATAGACACTTCACACATAACTGCATATTACATAATAACAGACATCCACGTTTGTCATTATATATGATTTAAAGTGATTATTACATGAATGAATAAATGAGCAGAGATGAATCTTTGAGGCTTAAAGTTGACCTAATTCTTTGTGTAAGCAAGAATTACTCCTGGCACATTTATTTTAACACTCCCAAAAGCCTAGGAATAGCTCTGAATTATTAAACATGTGGACTGGAAAATGCATTACTTTGGCCGGATCAAACCAGCTGACTGAAGCTTAGACTCAAAAAACATTATTTCTGGTCCTCTTAAAAACATATAGACACCCTGTATTTGGTCTTCATGTAGTGACATGTTGAATGGGATGGTTCTGAGCTAAAGACATTTTAATAATACATGTACCAGAGGTCATATGTCACAGAATATGTCCATCATCAGAGAAACCATTCTGCAGGCCCGGTAGCAGAGAAAAGTTAGCTCTGCATGAGCATGGGCACATCCAAGGGAAAATAAAAACCCTTCTCCTCTGTGGATAAGACACAAGCAATTGTGACTGGCTGACTAAACTCGACTCTTTCTTCTACTAGTAATTTAAAAAAACAGAAAACAGTGGCCCTCATTTATCAAACGATCTTTGAAACAGGTGCAAATCATCGTAGGACGGAGCCGGCGTGGCATTAACCAAACGTTCCTCCCTCACCGATCTCAGCATCTGAATGATCGAGTGTTGATAAATGTGGAGGCTGAAACCGGTCGTCCACACTGCAGCAAATCCACCCTGACTGAAAACCTGCTACAGGTTTCAGTACGATCACGATCATATTGATAAATGCCGATCCCGTCTTTCATATGGCCGTACGCCCGTACGCCGCCGTGTGATGGTTTGATAAGTCAGGGCCGATGTGACGGCACAGCAAATGAAGGAACATGAACGTGCTTCCCATCGCTGGGTACTGGCTTGGCTGAGGAGCGCTGAACTGGCGTACCTTGATATCTGAGCAGGACCGACCCAGCAGGAGAGCGCAGGCTGTGGAAGCGGATGGAGATCTGGTTGCTGTGGCTCCGTACCACCAGGCCTCTCATCAGGATGGATTCGTTGGCCAGCATTGAGTTCTCCCCACGGCCCAAATCTTCAAACACCATTTTTTCTCCCTCAGAGAGATCAGCCTTCATCACCTGGAGGGAAGCAGAGTCGCAACTACTCAATTTGTATCTAAAATAAGAAAACTGAAAAGGACACGGATACTGGGACACAATGCAGGAGATTTTTCCTGTTTCAATCAGCAGTCACGTTGTCTTCTTTTTACTTGGAAAAAAAACATTTTTATTTTTTTATCTGGCACATGGCTGTGCACAGCCTCAGATAAAAGTCAGTTGACTCCATATCCAACCATAAGAGGAGGAGCCTCATCCATCATAGAAAGACCAGTTCATTTCTGCAGTCATTGCACTTCCACTACACCATGTATGTTTTATAATTCAGTGTAAATACGCCATAGCAGCTCTGGAAGTTTGACAGTTGGGAAAAGATTGGTTTTGATTTTGTGTGAAGGTTATTTGGTGTTTGGTTGACATGGCTGATAATGCTTTATTCAACTGATGTATTTATTCCCTTGTTTAAGGTTCACAAATAACAATGAAAGTGCTCGTCTAACAAGAAAATAAAGACCAAGAAACGAGTGCGTTGTCCAGCATCCTCCTTTGACTTCCAGGCTGTTTTGAGTTCTGCAAAAACCTGAATGAACCCAACAAATACCAAGCATTCAGAAATGTTCTGACCATGACCAGAAACCAGGACAGCCACCAACAAGCGAGTACTAAACTTCAACAACTGCTCACCGTGACACACCTACATGCAGTGAAATCCTACCAAAGCTTCCTCCACAGAATGACCCAGACCTGCAAGCAGCACCAACAGCGCTACATTTACAATCTGAACTGCATGATGTAGAGACTGCAGGGGAGACATGAACAAGAAACCGAACCCTCTGCAGAACTGCATGATATATTTTTTAAAGCTTGATAGCAAAAAAATTTGCAATAGTCAGGGGCTGTGTTCCGAGAGAAAGCAGAAGTCAAATGAATTGGCTATACCTCTCCCAGGTATTGTTTCGGGGGAGCCTAGCATGTGTGTTCATGCTGAAATGAACAGTCTTCAGAGGACCACGTGCAACAAGCACATCCACAAACCAATGAAGAATCACACATACTTAACTTCATGGTTTTCCTTTTTGGAGGATGGGAGATAACCTGATGAGCCTCTCAAAATGCTTGCACATGCACTCCATGTCAGTGGACAAAGAATCTTCTATGCACCAGGAATGACTGCTACAGAGCTTGCTCAGCAGCCTGGACGGCAAGCTTGAGTGTAACAAGTTCTGATGTGCTGTTAATAGAGTGGCCATACGTCCGGATTTAGGCTGGACAGTCTATATTTTAAACGCCTTGTCCGGCGTCCGGCACAGCCTCAAGCTGGACGCTCATTTGTCCTCCTTTTTAGAGTTGGACCTGAATGCAACACTGCATATCATCCAATGGTGTCAGACTTTTGGTTAAAAAAATGATTGGCTAATAGCAGTGTCACTCAGTTCTCTGGTTTCTCATTGGTTGAAAAAATGTAAACAAGCCGCCCCTGTTGCCGTGTGCTAGCTGCTGCATCTTGTTGAACGTCAACATCCCGAAAAGACGGACGTCATTCTACTCAGAGTGGTCAAAGAGCAGCATTTATTAGCAAGAGCAGCAAGGGCGATTTACATGCTTATTGCACACTTTGTCGATGTGATGTTGACATTAGCACCCAAGGAAAGGCGGCCATTTAAAGGCACGCGGCACAGAGAAGCACCAATGCAACAGACCGGCTGCAGGAGCCTCCTCTCTCCCGTTATTTTTTCGGGAAGCAACACCTGAAGATGACAAGATATCTGATGCAGAACTTTGTAAAGTCTGTCATGCAGTCAAGCATCAGCAGTCATACAGGAGCGTAGACTGTGGAATCAAAATTGACAGGGAGATCTTCAGTGACTCATCTACAGCTAAGGGGATGACTTGTGGAAAAACAAAAGCTAAGGCTTTGTGTGAGAATGTGCTAGCACCCTACTCTGTGCAAACAAATACAGATTACATTAAAGAAAACAATGTGTATTTTTCTGTGGCAACCGATGCATCCAACAAAGGCACGACCAAGTGTTTTCCAGTTGTCTTAAGGGTATTTTCATTTTGAGGAAGGCACAATAGGGCCCCACCATGTAATCACATTATGGCCACAGCACAGGGATAACAAACCACTGAAGAGAACCCAGGGAGACCTAATCCAGTTTACATGGGCTCCAGTCCAGCTTCAACATAAATGTACTTTAATGCTGCAACAGTACAAGAAGTGACGAAAAAAGCCACAATAAGGTAAAGACATTCGCGCTGTGGGAATGAAGCTCATGCATAATGGAGCATCAGCTCCCAGTTATGGTTCAACGAATTATCCTCCACTTCAGGTATATTTGCTAGCATGGCATTTCTCTCTTGTGTCCAGCATATTCTTTCATTAAGTATTCATAGGAATATTAGCCTTGTTGGCAATGCAATGAAACTACAAGTGTGAGTATGGAAACACTCGAACAACAATGGAGGTAATCAGAGGCAATCATAATACACCTCAAAGAGTCACTATTTTTACAGAAAGACACCTACCCTCTGAAAACTGTACACATCTTACCAATGAGCATGGACATAGCTGGAGTGGTGGGCAGCAGCGATTCCCTCAGGATGGGAAAGTTATGTATTCTTCTTGGAAACTGCCTCAGCGCTGACAAATGCTTCCTAATCAATCTCTGCCATCAGTCCAGACAAGAGTTTCAAGACAGAATTGTGCTTTATTGAACCGAGGTGGAGTTTGGCTCAAGTAAAGCAGTGGGGGGTATTGATCCATCAGTCAATACCCTGCACTCTCCGAGGTCAAACCTTTGCTGACTGTTGTTTGTATCTGAGCTATCTTCTGGGAGATTGCTATTTGGCCTTAGCTGTCATCTTCATACGGTCAGACGGGGTTTGTGCTCAGGCTACACAGCAGAAAGGTAGTCATTTAAAAAGAGTGCTGTCAGAATAATCAGAGTACACAGTACTACTGCTACCAGCAGTATTAGCAGTAACAGCAGTTTTTGAACGTAAAAACCACAAAATGTCTCAAAAATGTTAATTGAGAGCCCTTTTGCAGGAGCTACATACTGCCTAGGGACCCATGGTGATTTGTTAATGATGGAGGACTTCTGATCTCAATCCCATGAGAGTGAGCCATTTCGCTAATTTGTGGAGTAATAATTCCACCGCCAATTACCTACCATAATTCGCCAAACACCGACGTCATGTGAACAGCATACTTACTGTTTTTGTGAGGGCGAGCTGTTGTTTATCCAGAGGTGAGTCGGGGAAGGTTTTCGGGACGGACACAATGGAGGTGGATGGTATTTTTGTTTCCCCCTCGTCAAACTCATCAAATACACAATCCAACAACCCCAAAACACTTTGGTGGACACGTTATAATCCACACATTCACTACGCTGTGGAATATTAATGCAACATTACCAGATTGAGTTGTTTATGCGAAGATTGCTAAGACGGAACTACTTACTAAACATGGCGTCTGGGCGTAGTGATTTCAAAAGAAAAAGTAGTTCCCAGTATTTGCTTCAGAAAGAATCAAATACTGGGAAATACTGTAAATACTGCTTGAGAAAGAAGAACTGGAAAACGCGCTATCAAAATTCAAGTCAAACATCTGGAGTTATTTTGGGTTTTTCCTCTAAAGAGGGAAAGAAAGACAATGACATGACACACGCGATCTGCAAGGAATACCGTACGAAAGTTAAAGGACAACTATGCAAGCGAGCCCACACCGCATCAGTCTGCACTGAGAGCTGAAGCCTAGCACTAGGAGCACCGTACTGATCATCCTCGCGGCGAAGCAAATCAAAGTAAAAGGTTTGTGCACATTATATCTAATTCATATTGTCTGTGCTGTCTGTAATTTGATTAATGTAGACAGATATTTAATTTATATAGATATTATATTAATATCTTTATACTGTTGAGGTTAGCAATTAGCAGGCTAATTTGCCAGCTAGTGAGTGTGCCTGCTAGCCAGCTAATTTGCCAGGGAAAGAAGCTGTATTTTCATAAGGGTGAAGCTGGGTTCACACCGCCAAATGCTTTCCGCGATTTTGCATCAAAATACAATTGAAAACAAATGGGAATGCGCGTTCCAGCCGCGGTGAGACGCGACGCGTCAGACAACGCGGCTCACGTGGCTAACTCAGCTAACGGTGTTCGACTGTCGGAGACTTTTTTTTTTTTCTCTCCGTTGTCCAGGTGCTGCACAATTTAGTGCGGGCGGGGCACCTGGATTGAAAAAGTCTGGGGGAAACCCTGGATTATGACGGAAATCTGGCTTTATTCGCTTGTTCCTGACACGGAAGCTAAGGTAACTAGCTAGCGGGCTTACTAGGCTAGCGTTAGCATAGCTCCTCGGAGTCATACGTCATCATCAGCAGACTCAAACAGGGGAGACTTCAGTGTATCTGGGGGCTTAAATCTGTCTCTTTAGATATTTTTTGTGAAAAATGTGCAGTGTCCCATGAAATATCTTGATTTCCTTACGCAAATTACCCCATGGTTATAATAAAATAAGTGGTTCTATCTGACTTAAGACCTGTCTGATAAATTTATGACTGAAAGGCAGATATGACAAGGAGTTCATAAACATTATATAATAGCATTTTTAAAAATTGTAATTTGTTTTATTTTACAGAAATTTCAGTTTATTCTTAGTTTAACACACTTTCTTTAACCTATTTTTATTTTTTTTCACTTTAACACACTCTTGTGACTCTTATTATTTTGGGCTTCTAATTAAATGATTCTGTTTATTCTTCACATACAAACAAGCTTGCTATTTTCACATTGTATTGCACTCTGCTGCTTGTCTGTATTGCTTTTGATGATGCTTGTAGTTAACACAGTCACTTTTTTATTTTTGCTTAAGCTTTTTGTATCGTTTTCAGATCAATGGGCAGTTTTGTCATTCACACCTTGACAGAGTGGCAGCGGATTGAATTTGTACATAGATTTAAAGGTAAGAAATATATTTATTTCCCTATCAACAGCATGTCAAGTCTTCATTGCTATTGGGGATAATTTGGATAGTCAAAAGAAACTAATGTTCTTATCTGAGAACAGTAATTTGTGCTTTTTTGTATATTTTATACCTGGCTGTTTAGCAGTTGACAGCTTTTTGTAGAAACTCTTGTGAAATAGAATTTCCTCTTTTTTTCAATAGCTGTCATGTACTGACTGTATCAAAGTGACGCCAATAAATGGATGGGGTACATTTTGTAGGCTTTCAGTGCTTCGTTCTAATTTTTAATAATAACATGGTCACTAAAAAGACACTACAGAATTATGCCATACTTCAGTGGATGGAATACAAATTCTGCAATGATCTGATGAAATGTGACAAAGGAGGAGAGTAAGTATTGGGGTAATGGGGGCGGGACTAGATAAGCTTTGCTTCTCACGCTACCCTTTCAGACATGTACAATGTGAAATCATCTATTGACAATGTGTGATACTGAATAAATGTGACAACATGACTGAAATAAATAAATAAATAAATGAATAAATAAATAAATCCATGTAATTGGCTATACATTTTTGTTTTCTGCTCCTCTGTTTTAAAAACAAAGATGTCTTTGTGTTTCTGTTTTTGTCTTTCAGAGGAAGAGATTGATGAGGAAAGCTTCCTTCTTTTAGATGAGCCTACCATCAACGAGCTGATTCCGAGAGCTGGCCCGAGGCTGAAGTTCCTCAGAAAATTTAAAGGACTCATACGTATTTAAAATCAATACAGACGTGAGAGGCTCAATTCTTTCCACACATTATTATTTCTAATTACTACTTAATAGTTTCTTTGGGAAAATGGCATATACTTGCTTTAAGTGCATAAAGCAAATTTCAGGGGGTATCAAGAGTCTTTTTATGCATTTACGTGCAGTTCACAATGCAAACTCGGCATCATCACATTTCCAGTGTAGCGAAAGCGGTTGTGGTAGGACATTTTCTTACATGTGGTCTTTTAAAAGACACTTGGAAAAGGAGCATGAAGTTGGGAGTACTCTTGATGACCCCTATGAAGGTCCAGCCCCACCTGTTGATGTACAGAATGTTGAGATGGTAAATTCTGAAAGTGAGCCAGCTCAGGGAGTTGAGGAGCTTGAGTAGGATTGGGATGAATTAGAGCAAGAGGGCATTATCAGTCGGGTGGCCGTCTTTTTAGCCCCAGATTTTCGATGACATACTCAAACGTAAACTTTTGTGGTTCAGCATACCTCCAGTTTAATTAGTGATATTGTCAACAGACTGCAATCAAACACCAAGTCCTTATTTCATCAGTTTGGTCTTGATCACAGCCCAGAGGTAGAAGAGCTTGGAGTGGAGTTCTCAGAAGTCGCTGAGCCTTTCAAAGGGATGGAGTCGGATTATAAAAAGATGCAGTATTTTGCCAAATCTGGAAACTTCATTCAGCCTGTCGAGGAGACTTTGTCTGGGGTTTCTTATGTTCAGCCAACAGCCTCTGCCACTGGCATTGTCAGGCAAGTTGGAATACCTGATTCATATCACCGTATTCCATTGAAGAGCCTTCTGACCAAGATTCTTGAAATTCCTGGGATTTTACAGACCATGCTAGAATGGCAGCACAGATAGGGTGATGCGATTCAGGATGTTTTTGATGGAGAGTTTTGCAAGACACACCCATTGTTCCAGAATGAGGTTTCCATCCCACTTCTGATTTACCAAGATAAGATAGTAAATCCGCTTGATTCAAAGACTGGGATTCACAAGTTAGGACTTATTTATTTCATCTTGAAGAGTTTGCTCCCAGACCTGCTATCAAGTTTGCAGTCACAGTTCCTTTTAGCAGTGTACAAATCAGATGATGCAGCAACCTATGGCCTTGATACAATCCTGCGCCCTATTGTGGAAGAGATCAGATGCCTAGAGAGTGATGGCATCATTGTTAATACTCCCAACTATCAAGGGGTTGTGAAGTTCACGGTGGTCCAGGTAGTTGGAGATAATTTGGGCTTGCATGGTGTTCTTGGCTACATTGAAAGCTTCAGTGGAAATTATGTGTGTCGGTTCTGCAAAGCAGATAAAGGGATGGTGCGGTCTCTGATACTGGAATATCCTGCACTATTGCGTGGTCACAATAGTTTTGAAGTTGATTTGCTTACAGCCGACTCTTCCCAGACAGGACTGAAAAGAGACAGTGCCTTGAACAACTTGTCTTTTTATCATGTATCAGACAACGTGGCAGTTGACATCATGCATGATGTACTGGAAGGGGTGGGGCCCTATGAAGTCGAACTTGTGTTGAATTCGCTAATCGTGCAAAAGCATATCACACTAGAAAAGCTCAATTATAGAATAGCAAGCTTTGATTATGGATTTTGTGATAAGGGCAACAAACCTGTCATAAGCAAGAGTGATCTCAGAAACCCTGAAGGCTCCATGCGGCAGTCAGCACCTCAAATGTGGTGCCTACTGAGGTTACTGCCAACAATGATAGGCGACCTTATCCCAGAGGGTAATAAGCATTGGGACTACTCTTGTGTATGGAGTTCATCTTTTCTCCTTCGCTTACTGCAGCAGCGACACTGTACTTGTGCAAAATCATCGAAGAGCATCACTCCCTCTTTCTGGACCTCTATCCCCACCTACATTTACGGCCAAAACACAATTTCATGCTCCATTATCCAGGAGTCAATCCAAAACTTGGCCCATTGAGGCAGTTCTGGGCAATGACATTTGAAGCTCGGCATGCATTTTTCAAACAGATTAACCATGTAACTTGCAATTTCAGAAACGTTTGTAAAACGATGGAATTTCGCCATCAGATCATGCCGTGCTACAATTTCCTGTGTGGAACTGTGTTGTGCCACAATACAGAAGTTGGCCCAGGGCTAGGTACATTTCTGACCCACACTGAGGGATTTAAAGAGATCCAAAGCGGTCTAGAAGGTATTCCCCTTTTTAGTGAATTGTATGTGCCAGCCTGGGTTACATTTAAGAGAACTGAATATAGAGCAGGCATGACTGTATTCCCATCCTATGATCCATGTGGTGAGCCTCAGTTTGGTCTCATTCAATCAGGTTTACTACTGGATCAAAAGTCACACAACCAACAGTAAAGCTTGTTGTAAAGAAGTGGGAAACGCAATGGTTTGACAGACATTTATTTGCATACAGCGTGATTCCCACTCATGTTTGGGCAGCTGTAGACGTGACAGAGCTCCTTGATCACCATTCCCTCCATGCAGCCAAGTCGTACAGAGAGGATGATGACAGTTTATACATTTCCCTGCGATATAGACTTTTTTAGATAATCAGCTGTCTGCCACCAGGTGTGTGTGTGTGTGTTTGTGTGACACTTGTAAATAGTTTTTTGACATGTTTTTATAATTTGATAAGGCCTAGCTTGACATTGTCCCACATATTAGTCTAGTTATTAGCTGTACATGCTGCATAAGGTGTCCGTTGCTTGAGGATGATCAGTATTTTAACAACCGGGATTGCAGGAACTACTGGACTTCTGGGATGGGATGGCAGTATGGGACTACTGGGATGTTACTTAAATGACTACTGGGATGTGACAAGTCGTTCTGTAAGTATTTTTTGTTTAATCAATGTCTATATGCTCCATATACAGTCTTTGCCACTGCCACAGTTAGGTTTTAGAAGTCAATGCATGGTCCAAGAAAGCAAACTCATCACCTTATACACCTAAAAACAGGACTCCTGGGTGAAGAATTTATGAGTGGTTTTATGTCTGAAACCCTCAATGTGTGTTGCTTCAATGTCCACTTAAGGTTTTCAAATGTACTGAAACAAATGGTGGAGAGTGCACTCCACTGGTCTTGAACCTGGGTGCCCAAGCCAGCTTCCTAACTACAAAATCAAAAGGGGCAGCTCACTCGGCAGAGCTGTTGGTTATCCTCATATACTGCCCCACGATAGCTACAGTTTAAATCCTTAGGCAGTGAGATTGTCAGGCAGTACACATCTGTCACACCATGCATTGCATACTGTATGCAGTCCACTAGTCTAGTGTGGCAAAACATGCACTGATTTACATATTGACCCACACCCCCTATGTGACCTTGTTCATTATCCATACAAGAGTTTACAGCATGCTGATTCTCAGCCAAATTTCAGGTGGCCACAACTGTTAATTATATTAACCTGGATTTTTTTTTTTTTTTTTTTTGCGTAGGTTAAACCTGCTGTTGCACATGCCATCCCATCAACTGCCACATCTCCAGTTCCCATGGAGGAACAAGCAGCAGCTGTGCTACCAGTGAATCATGTGATTCAGACATTGCACGTGATTCCCCAGTACTTACAGGCAGATATTTTGGATGCGCTGTTTGAAATGAACCCTAGAAAAACAAACATCAGCCACACTGCTCAGTCTTCTTCTCACACTGCTGCAGGCTGACACTCTGTCCAGCTCACTAGCTCCCCCTAACGGGGGGCGGAGCCACTGCATGAAGTAGAGGCAGGACGGCTCCCCGGGACTCTGGCTCCATCCAGTCCTCCATTAGAGCACCACCGCGTTTTTGAGAATACCGTTCCTGGAAAAAAAAATTGTCTTATATTCGGGCCAATACGGTACATTATTGCAATAGCATCTGTTGTGACATATTCCAAATCAGGTTGAAAAACTAAAGTTAAACTGTATGAGTATTTGCATGGTACTGTTTAATTCTCCAACCTGTTCACTTTTCCACCGCTACATTCCGAGTATGCCGTGTATAATTACTTTAAAAACGTTGCATCCTGTATTAGATTGTCCCTAAATCAATCAATTTATTTTTGTATAGCCCAGTATCACAACAACAGCTGCCTCAGAGGCTTCAAGATGTTACATTGGTTGGTAAAAATAAAAACAGTGAATAAGCATAATGTTAATATGTCAAATTCAGTAACGAGACAAAACGAAGCAACCACCGCCTTAGACCCTCACATCCAGCAAGAAAAAACTCCAAAAACCCAGTAGGAAAAGAAGAAATCTTGGGGGGAACCACAGTATGGAGGGATCCCTCTCCCAGGGACGGACAGCTTTGGCAACAGCTAGCATGAGACAATAAGAAGTAAAGCCTAGGACTATGAACAACAGTAAACTGTGAGCTCATTCTAGTTTTCCTCCCCACTCACACATACACCACCAAGAATAAAAACAGAATCACTGCGAAAAAGGGAAACTGAAATGTGCCACCTTCAGTATTGCTCGCAAAGGACCACAGATCTGGAATGAACTAGAAGAAATTACTAAAACATCACATTCCATCGCCACCTGAAAAAGAAAAATCTAAAAATGCAGCCTCTATCAAAGAATGCTTAGCCAGAAATTAATATTAACAATCGTATTAATGAATGACTTGATCAGTGCTATATTACTCTATACCATTTACTGCCTCTTTCTACTAATGCTGCACAGCTTTGTTTTTATTCATGTATTGGACCTAAAGATCTATCAAAAGTAGGGTAAAACTAAGCTGTCTCATGACGTTCTAATTCCCCTAATCTCACATTACCTGTTAGTGGAGAACAATCCAACACTTGGTGAATTCTGCTTCACAATGACAGGAAGAGCCGACACTGAAGGATCAAAAAGTGATGTTGCTATGAACGCTTGACCGCCATGAGCCGGTTCTCCCTGTGGGAACTTTCTGACGCCTCCTGCTGAAAACCCAGAAGGTCAGAAAGGTGGCGAGGCCAAACTTTCACGGTCTGTACTCATACTGAAAATCAAGATCCAGCCAGCTTTTGTCCTCCTGCTCTCCAGGAGGTTTCTGTCCTCCCTGAGCTCGCCTCAGGACTCCGTTTGACAGGTGTACCGCCCCAGTTCAGCTCCCCACCTGCCATTGTCCCCAGAACAGGCCAAACCCAGCATGGGACAGGATTCTTGATGCCAGAAGCAAGAACCTGCTCAGGGCTCACCTCACCGAGTAAGTGAAATGTTTGGCTCTTTCTGTTGTACTTTTGTCCCTAATAACTCAGCACAGATGAAGAGCTGCGAGGCTCTGAAAGTATTATGCTCTCATGCTGATGAACTTGCAGAAAACTGTGGAATAGATGACCTCCTCACCAAACTTATCTAACAGTGGTTTGGTACATGCTGATGACCTCAATCCTGATGGCCTGTGGGGTGTTGAGGGGTGATAAGTACAAACAGCAGAGAAATGTTCCAGAAGGCAAGAATCCTCTATTAGATACCATTTGTATCTTTTCACTTGCTCTCAGTTTGGTATGTTTGAATTTTGTTTCATGATGTATTTTACTTGGCATACTAGGCATTTAATTTCACGAGCCATTTTTCAGCATTACAGGTGCATTCCTTAAAATTCAATAGAAAGTTTTTCATTTAGATCAGGCTCACAGATAAGTATCAAAAGCACATAGCAACTGTAATTTGAACTGGACTTTACCTGAATCTCCACTCCATAGCCCAGATAGACGGTAATGGTGTAGCTGCACTCCGCAGTGGACTGTGAGGATGAGCTGGAAGGTGGTGGAACCTCGATGTATCCATCTGGCCTGGTCAGATTCATCTGGCAGGAACCTGCAAAGCAGCCAGAGCATCAGGTCAAACACTGGCTGACCAGTGATGAAGAACTCACACATGCAGATCTTTACATCCTGACAGTTGTTTCACAGCAGAGTGTTTAGGGATCATACCTGAACATTTTTGCGACAAAAAACTGTGCTGTTCATAATAAAACCCTTAAATGTACTTATTAAGCAAGCACCCCCCCCCCCCCCCCAACCTTTTCTGTGGTCCACATCACTACATGCTCACTGAACCCGACTTGATATCCAGTGGTGGACAAAGTACTCAGTTCCATTACTTGAGTGAAAGTATTGATACTTCAATCCAAATATTACTCCAATACAAGTGAAAGTTGTTGAGTCGAGTTTGCACTAAAGTAACAGTACTGGATTACCTGCTTCATCAGTCCGCCAGATCCATCACCCACAAAACGGATGACCTGAAGTTACAACTTGTGGGAAACCGCCACATTCGGGACTGTTGTGTTTTAAACATAACGGAGACCTGGCCCAACCCGAGGATCCCCGATGCTAGCGTGCAGCTAGCCGGCCGCTCGCGACACCGCTGGGATCGAACAGAGGACCCCGGTAAGAGCAGAGGCGGGAGGCTCTGTATTTACGTGCATGAGGACTGGTGCAACAGCAACATCATAGAGAAGCACTGCTGCCCTGACATCGAGTACATGACTGTTAGATGCCGGCCTCATTTTCTCACGGGAGAGGTAAGCGTTGCGACTGTCACCGCTGTTTACATCGCGCCAGATGCTAACGCTAGCACGGCACTCTCTCTCCTGCTGAACGTCCTCAACGAACAGCAGCGGGGCCACCCTGATGGCGTTCACATCATTGCTGGAGACTTTAACAAGGACAATTTAAAGACTGTTCTCCCGAAGTCCCCTCAGCATGTCAAGTGGCGAACACGAGGAGAGAACAGTCTAGATCATGTGTACTCAAATATCAAGCACGGCTACAGAGCAACACCCCTCCCCCACCTGGGACAGTCAGATCATCCCTCCCTGCTGCTCATCCCTGCATCCCTCAGTCCAGATCCAGGCCCCCAGACTCCAGGACTGCTTCCAACACACAGACTGGGACCTCTTCGAACACCAGGACCTGGAGACTTACACAGCGACGGTACTGGACTACATCAAGTTCTGTATGGGAACTGTGTCTGTGGACAAAGTCATCCAGGTTTTTTCAAATAGAAACCCTGGATGACCGGCCAGGTCCGCTCACTCCTCAGGCCACAGAGCTCTGTACAGTGGGATCCAGCTGACCTGAAAGGGGGAATTAAAACAACCGGAGGATAGAGTCCCATCTCGCCAGCAACAGACCACGAGAGGTGTGGCAGGGTCTGCAGAACATCACCAACTCCAAAGGACGTGATGTGACGTCAGGACACCTGAGCGTGTCGCTGGCAGAGGAGCTCAACAGCTTCTTCGCCCGCTTTGAAACACCGCAGCGACACTCACCTGCTCCAGCCCCACCCCCACCTCACCAGGCCCCGCCCCCACCCCCACCAAGTCCCGCCATCCCCCCGCTAACTGTAGGCGAGCAGGATGTGAGGCGTGTGCTCCTGGCAGTGAACCGCAGGAAGGCCCCGGGCCCTGATGGTGTACCTGGAAAGGTGCTCCGGGCCTGGGCACACCAGCTGTCCAGAGTCTTGAGTAGGATCTTCAACCTCTCTCTGGCCCCAGCAGTCCTCCCCCCTGCCTGAAATCCACCACAATCATCCCCATTCCAAAAAAGTCACCCGCATCCAGCCTCAGTGACTACTGCCCTGCTGCCCTCACACCAGTCATCATGAAGTGCTTCCAGAGACTGGTTCTTCACCACATACAGGACTGTCTCCCCCCCGCATTCGACCCCCACCAGTTCACATACCGGGGAACAGGTCCACAGGGCATAGCCCTGCATGGTGCTGAGCCACATGGAACAACGGCACAGCTATACCAGGATGCTCTTTGTGGACTACAGCTCGGCCTTCAACACAATCATCCCGGACATACTGGCCATCAAACTGGACACTCGGATGTGAGGGTCTAAGGCGGTGGTTGCTTCGTTTTGTCTCGTTACTGTGAATTTGACATATTAACATTATGCATATTCACTGTTTTTATTTTTACCAACCAATGTAACATCTTGAAGCCTCTGAGGCAGCTGTTGTTGTGATACTGGGCTGTACCAAAATACATTGAAATTGAATTGATAAATTGAAATTGAAAGTCTGCTGACGACACCACGGTGGTGGGACGGATTTCACAGGGAGACAAGGCGGACTACAGAGACCAGGTCCAGAGGCTGACCACTTGGTGCTCTGACAACAACTTGGCACTGAACACACAAAAAACCAAGGAGATTATGGTGGACTTCAGGAGGAACAGGAGTGACCCCCCCCCCCCCCCCCCCCCCCCCCCTCTACATCAATGGTGAATGTGTGGAAAGGGTCCACACATTCAGGTTCCTGGGAGTCAAGATCTCCGATGACCTCTCCTGGACGGCCAACGTCACAGATGTCATCAAGAAGGCCCAGCAGCGTCTCCACTTCCTGAGAGTCCTCAGAGGACCAGCCTGGACCGGGAGCTGCTGCTGGCCTTCTACCGCTGGTCCATTGAGAGCCTGCTGACCTGCTGCCTCTCCACCTGGTCCGGAACAGAGAGGCTTCAGAGGACAGTCCAGGCAGCACAGCGGATCATCGGCTGCCCTCTCCCCTCCCTGATGGACATCTACTCCACCCGGGTCCTCAGCAGAGCTCGTAACATCATCAAAGACAGTTCACACCCCGGCGCCAGCTGTTTGACCTGCTGCCCTCTGGCAGGCGCGACAGGAGCATTAAAACTAAAACAAACAGACTGAAAAACAGCTTCTTCCCGAGAGCCATCACCATCCTGAACTCGGATTTACAATGACCTGGTCACTACTGTTGTGTGGGATTTTTTTTTAGTTTCAATATTCTTATTCTAATACTTGCTTGCTCACATATGATACTCAGGGAAAAGAGAACGGGGCGGACGATGGAAAACTACCGAGAACCACTGTTTGAGAACCCCGCCTGCGAGCGAGGGATCAAAAATACACACACAGATTAGGCATTGCTTTTCGCCTGCTGGACGCTACTTTCAGGTAGATCAGGGACTCAAAGACTAGAATTCCTTGTCAGGGAAACAACATCTTCCTGTAATAAATTCACACACTAAACAGCCAGAAGTTGTCAGGTCCTTATTGTACACCTTGATATTGGGATCCAAAAAGGCTCTGTGGGATCGAGGCGTGATTGGAGGGGAAGCCTCGGCTGGAGCGGCCTCATGGAGAGGGGCTGAAGATTTTACACCTCGACAGCTGCGATATTTATGCCTGCCACTGCGGCTGCTGCTACTTTTTTATGTATTATTTATGCTCTTTTTTAGTTTATTATATTTGCACTGAAGGAGAAGCTCTCCAATTTCGTTTTACTTTTGTATAAAGACAATAAATGCTATTCTGATTCTGATTCTTTGAAAACACTGAAGTAATGAAAGTACATTTTCATCTGAATGTTAAACATTATTGCATGATTGCAACAATGAATTGACACAACCAAAGGACTGAAACAATCTGAAACAATCTACTGAAAGCATTGCTGCTTTCAGTAGCATTGCTGCTTGCTGATAGAACCTGTCAAATAAACAGCTGGTAGAAGACACTGCCAGGCCCAGCGAGATACCTACTGAAACACAACTGAAGGGGCATAAGGACAACTACTGTGCTCATTTTATTTTTTCACAAGCAAACATAATATTCAAACACTGAAGGTGAACACCCACCCAATTTTAAAGTCCAAAAGAAAAGCAAATTTGTAATACTATCAGGCTTGACATTGGATCATACAGCGAGTAAAAAAAATAATAAAAAGTTAAAAATTAAAGTCAGGATTGCTGCTAGCTGGAAAATCTCTCTTACTTATTAAGTAAGAGAGAGGTATTGGCTGCACCTAGAAATTCTGTCCATAAAAATTACAAACAGAACCGGTGACAAAGGGCAGCCCTACCGGAGTCCAACATGCACCAGGAACAGGTCCGACTTACTGCCAGCAATGCGGACCACACTCCTACTTTGGTCATCCAGACACCGGACGGCCCTGGACTCCATTCTCCTGAAGCACTGCCAACAACACAACACGAGGGACGTAGTCGAACGCCTTCTAATCCACAAAACACATATCGACTGGTTGGGCAGAGTCCCACGACCCCTTGTGCAACTTATGGAGGGTCTAGAGTGGATCCAGGGTTCCGCGACTAGGATGAAAACCACATTCTTCCTCCTGGATCCAAGATTTGAGTATCGGTCGGATCCTCCTCTCCAGTACTCTGGAATGGACTTTCCCAGGGAGGCTGAGGAGTGTAAGCTCCCTGTAGTTGGAGCACACCCTACGGTCCCCCTTTTAAAGAAGGGGAACCACCATCCCGGTCTGCCAATCCAGAGGCCCTGCCCTCGACCATCAAGCGATGTTGCAGAGACGTGTCAACAAGACAGTCCCTGCACATCAGAGACTTCAGTTACTCAGGGCGAATCAAATCCACCATTGCCTTACCACCAAAGAGCTTACCAACCACCTCGGTAAGTTTGGCTTGGGTGATGGACGAGTCCACCTCTGAGACCTCAGTCCACCTCTGAGACCTCAGCCTCTGCTTCCTCCACAGAAGACGTGGCAATGGGATTGAGGAGGTCCTCGAAGTATTCCTTCCACCGTCCAATAATATCCCCCCAGTTGAGGTCAGCATCCCCTCCTCCACTGTAAACAGTGTTGGCGGAGACCTGCTTTCCCCTCCTGAGGCTCCGGACGGTTTGCCAGAATTTCTTCAAGGCCGACCGATAGTCCTCCTCCACGGCCTCCTGAACTCCTCCCAAACCCGAGTTTTTGCCTCCAGAACAGCTCAGACTGCAGTACACTTGTTTTGCCGGTACCTGTCAGCTGCTTCTGGAGTCCCACGAGCTGACAAGGCTCGATAGGACTCCTTCCTCAGCTGGACAGCACCGGGTTCGGGGGTTTCCTCCACAGCAGCACCGGAGACCTTACGACCACAGCTCCGGGCAGCTGCTTCTACAATGGAGGTGGAGAACATGGTCCACTCGGACTCAATGTCCCCAGCCTCCCTCGGGACATGAGAGAAGCTCTCCCGGAGGTGGTGCCTCCGGGAGAGCTGGTGCTGACAGAAGGTTCCACCAGACATTCAGACCCTCACAACACGTTTGGGTCTGCCAAGTCTGTCCGGGTTCCTCCTCCACCAGCGAATCCAACTCACCACCAGGTGGAGATCGGTCCACAGCTCTGCTCCTCTCTTCACCTGAGTGTCCAAAACACGAGGTCAGAGGTCAGATGACACGACAACAAAGTTGATCATTGACCTCCAACCTAGGGTGTCTTGGTGGATAAAGGTCAAACGTATCACAAATATCATTTGCTTAAGTAAAGTACAGATACATGAATGTATGTATAAGGCTCTACAGGCTGACGTCACGCTGCAGTGCATCATGGGATGGACGGACCACTGCGATCTTGTTTACATCAGCTGGCTACACTTCACTTTGCATTGTTTTTCTCTTCTAGCTACTAAAAAACATGGTTGGAGTGTGTTGTGTTGTTAAACGGAACAACTGTTCACACAACCGCTCCAAAAAACCCCAAAGATTTGTCGCATTTCCAGCGTGGAAACAGAGTGGTGTCTGAACAAACTAAATCTCTCCAAAATGGCCTGGATGCTCAAACATCACATTTAAGACCATCAATCAACACCAGTTGGTTTGATCACCACACTTTCAAAATGACAAACTCAAATTCATGCTGTCTTCTGATCCTGATAAGTGGAAACCTGTCTGTCACACAGTGGGCTGCTAGCATTAGCCCAGCTAGCTGAAGGCAGCAAGCAAAGCTTAAACTAATGAGCTTTTCCAGCGTCTTTTTTTTTTGTTTTCGTTCCTGTGTCTTTCAGGCAGACCAGCTCTGAAATGAAGGACCCCCATCCAGACCGGACCCTATCCAGACCGGCCCCATCCAGACTGGCCCCCATCCAGACCGGACCCCCTCCCTGTATCTGGGACACACGGAGCTGAAAGCTGCTGAGAACGACAGATATCAGCCGGGAGGAGACGGAGAGTTAGCATCAGTTAGCATTCCAACCGCTACACCTGAACCTCCTTACCAGACGTGCTGCAGCGTAACCTCCAGGTGAGCCTGCTGGTCCCACTGCAGGGCGAGGAGTTTCTTTGACTGACTGGATGGTCACTGTCTGCTGTCTGAGGCCAGGGTTCCTCCAGCTGGACACAGTGTGAGCTGGAATATTTGTTATCACAGCTGATGTTGAAAGGAGTGTAAATTCATCTGAAAGCTGCTGGTTTTTCTTTTTCTTGTGTTTTAAATTTAAGTTGTTCATAATAAAAAAGTCCTGACTTTAAATAGTCCTCTGCTGATTTTCTCTCATTTATTCTTAAAGCAGAACTATGCAACTTTTGCTCTCATGCTCCCCCTACTGGTCATTTCAATCTGTGGTCCAGTGATGGTGCTCATATGGGTCTGTTCCGCCGATCTCACCAAAGATTTCAGTACCGAGCCGTAGAAACAGGACCCAGCTTTACTCGGTACGGTCCATTTTCGTGTAATTATCCAATGTACCCTCTCTCATGGCACGGTGCACAGAAGCTCAAGATGCGAACAATTACTCCAAGCTGCTGAAATGGTTGCCGTGACCCACAATGCACAGCGGTGTAATGTAGCCTTTCGTGCCCTATAGTAATTTAGCATTTGTATTGCTTTACATTCCCCCACTCTTTGATATTCAGCTTGTTCACAGCAACAGATGACGTTAGCAGGGACCTGCTAGCAGGAAACCAGAGGAGCAACCATACGGCTAGCGCCGAGAGCAGCTCGCGCCAAGCGCCAAGAGATCAAAGACATTCAAAGACAATGTTAAGAGGGAACTATCTGGGCTTTAGCAGAGAAGAGGTGTAGAACCGTTTGCTTCATGATGTGTTGATTTATTTCTCGTGTCGTGTCCGAGTCAAATCTGACCGATTTTCTCAGAAACATTGTGTTTTACGTCTGATTGGCTCGGAGCATTATGATATCCTTCACACCATGCACTTCAACATGTAAAAGTAATGATGGCCTCTTTCATTGAATTTTGAGTGTTTTAATCAACCTTGTTACATCTGTGGTGTTTCTGGTCAAAAGTGACTGACATAGAACATGAATGGCTATCCAGATTATATTCATCCATCAGAGAGAAAACATCCCCATACACACCACGCCAAATCACTCACTCACTCATTTCAGACTGAACATATCTTATGTGGGTACAGATCTCTCCTCCTGTGTGAGCCAGCTTCCTTATGAAGCAATGCATCATATCTAGACATGTGTCTGTTATGTGAATCCGTCTTCTTACCACGCTGTTGAGCCCATCCCCCACACGAGCCACACCTTCCAGACTAATCAGTGAATCATCTTCACATAGATCCCATATATACAGCTTGACGTCTGCCTTGCTCTCCTTTTACTCTGAGCACCTGGAGGCTTCTGAGGGGTTCCGGGGTACTTCTTGGTGCACCCTGTCCAATGTGTAAAATTTGTCATCTACCGGTCATATCCACTAGTTTGTCTACAAATAGAGGGGTTGCTGTTGGAAGAGCGGTCACTGAAGTGTCCTTGGGCAAGACACTAAACCCCAGATTGTCCTCAGTGGATGGACTGAGCATGTTGCCTGGTGGTGTGTGAATGGGCGAATGTGGTTTAAGGTGTACAGTGCCTTGGGCTCTGCTCCAGCAGTCCTAAAAGCCCTGTATCAGTGTATACCATTTACCATCACCACTGTGTGTCCGATGTAAAACTGGACCGAGCAAAAAAGATAAGATAACATTACCTCGTTAAAGGTGTGTCCTATTGGATATCAAAACTGAGAAGCATTATGTGGCTGTGTTGACAGTTAGATTACATGTACTCACCTCAAAAAGTCAAAGAAGAACATGACTCGTACCTGGACTCTGCACGCTGGGCATGGCTCCTGCCTCTTCATCACTGCCTGGCCTGACTTCTCCCCTTGCAGCTGAAGCGTATGGGATGACAGTCGATCTTTCTGGATCCTTTCTAGAGGCGGTGTGAATCACAGGGGCTGGATTCAAATTGGAGCCGTGAGAAGTCTGTGAGGGTCTTTGGTCACTGTTCTTCTGTAGGACGGCTGATACAGCACTGAGTCCTCCACTGTCTTCAAGGTGTTGTGGTTGACCGTCAGACCTGCCCGGAACCTGTTTCTGACTCTTGTACAGTGGATGGTGATTCAGAGCATTTACTGAGGGTAGAGTGGTGACTGCAGGGAACTTCCTGTTGGTGGACTGAGTGGTGGGCTGTAGGCTGGGCCTGCTCTCCAGGGTGCCACCAAAGGTGAAAGAAAAGCCATCATCAGAGGCTGCAGAGAAAAAAAGAAAATCATTAGTATGTGATGATGCTGATTAAAAGAACAGAATCAAACAACCCCAGCTTCCCGCTTGAGAAAAAGGAATCAGACTCAACTGAAGCATCAACATTCAATATAGGGCTGGGCGATTAATCGAAAATGGACCCTCGATCTCGATTCAGGCACTAGTGTATCTCATTTTTAATAAGATCGAATTACGGCGACTGATATCTGCCCGTCTCCTCCTCATGCCGCTGATATGTGCTACTCAGTATGGCAACCTGACACCACACTCGTTAACTGCGCATGCGCGTGTGGCCACTGAGCAGTGACGGGCTTAGCATTAGCACCAGGCTAGCGATGAACAACCACGGAGTAGCAGCCGAAAAACAAATGAGCGACAAGGAAATGAACGAAGAGGGCATTGAGGATAGTGACCTGACTGACTACAACAACAATGATGTTGACAGTGACAAAACAAGTGGGAGCACTACTACAACAACAAGGGAAGTTATGCTTCTGCCGGAAAAAAGAAAATATTCATCCAGCATGTGGAAGTTCTTTGGATTTGCTCCTGACGACGATTTGCAAAAAAGAGTCATATGTAAGCAAGGCTATGGCCTCGTCAAGACCAAGACAGGTAACACCATGAACCTATTCAATCACTTAAAACAGCATCACAAAATACAGTATGAAGAAGCCACGAAAGACAACCCAAAAAAGAAAAAGTCGGGTCACCAGACAACCCAAACATCCATCACCCAAGTGATAGCCAACGTAACACCATATCCTGTCAGCTCATGAAGACACCAAGAGATAACAGAATCTGTCACCTATTTTTTCACTAAGGACATGGCATCGATAAATACCGTTCAAAATGTTGGGTTCAAGCACATGGTGAAGACGTTTGATAAGCGCTACACATGCCCGTCTTGAAACTACTTTTCACGCACTGCGCTGCCTGCTTTGTACTACAACACCAGATCCAAAGTCGAGATAGAACTGTAGGACGTCACTCACTTTGCGGCGACAACTGATCTATGGTCAAGTAGAACCATGAAGATTTATATGAGCCTCACGGTTCATTTCATAACCACTGATTTCACCATGAAAAATCGGTGCCTACAGACAGCATTCTTCCCCAACGACCACACCGGTGACGAACTTGCTGTAGGATTGGTGGAAAGTCTCAACTTCTGGAATTTGGATCAGAAAAGGATGGTGCGCATCGCTACAGATAGTGGATCGAACATCATAAAAGCATGCTCCATGAACAACTGGACAAAACTCCAGTGTTTCAGACACAGACTACATCTGCTATAGGTAAGCTGAGTACAAAATTACCATTATTCCATTCCACATTAAAATCCTCTGTTTCATTTAAGTCAGAGTGTAAATGTATTAACTATCAAAATTGTATTACTGATCATGTTAATGTCATGTGTGTATCTGTCCATTTGACACACAAATTATATTTCACAAAGAATTAACATTAACTGCCCCTCTCTCATTGAGAACATGTTGCCAGTCATGCTGAAATGAATAAGGTGGATTTTGCTGTGCATCATTACTTTGATGATGATCTATGTCTTAGTAAATTATTATAATAAAGCCTATATATGTTTTCTTTCTTTCATTTTTTTCAACCATTTAAACCATTATCAGTTGCAATAATTCATTTCCAGGGTCATTTTCAAAATACGGTGATTAACTTGTCCCTGGATTTACCAGACACACAGATGCTTGAAAATTAGAAAAAAATCATCCACGTTAAACCAAGATTATATAATTCAATACCATTTCCAATTATTCTGATAACTGTGATTTAAATATTTATATCTTTTTTTTAAATTTCCGTTTTAATTTCCTTTGTGTCTAAAAGAACACTTGTCCCACTACCATAATTTCACTACCATTGGACAGTATAAAAACATTTCCTCTTATTTGTAGTTGGACTATTATGGTTAAACATTGGGCGTATATGAATACAGTTAAATTGGCTATTCATTAATATTAATATTTTTCAACAGTTTCCAGATGTGGTGATATGTGGCATTTTGGTTTTGTTTTATTGAATTCATGGATCGTGTTATCATAGCCTAAAGTGTGGTAACACCAATGACAGAAATCTGAATAGGTCTTATAAATAACATTAAAAAAACAAAAAAGACAAATGTTTTAGTTGTCCATTATAGTTGATAACATGGTAACATGCTAATTATTACTTCCTATGAAATTAAATTTGTGAAAAGTGGATTTTTTTTTTTACTTTATGACTTGATAAATCACCATATTTTGATAATGACCCTCCTGATCTTGTTTTTCCCTCTTTGCCTCTAGAGAATTCAATGAAGGACAAGAGAATCAACCATGCAATGGGAGTCTGCAATATGGTGGTGAGCGCCTTCAGCTACAGCTGGAAGCGGAAGCGAGAGCTTGCACGAGCACAAAAGGATCTCCAGCTACCTGAACACAAGCTGAAAACGGAGTGCCAAACAAGATGGGGATCCCGTCGAGCCATGGTCAAAAGGGCCCTTGAAAAGCAAGAGGCCATCACGTGTCCTCCGCCGGTGCAGTGACCGGAGCAAGAACATTGGCCCAAACCTTCTGTCATGGCAGGATGTCATGGTTCTTGAAGTGATCAACAAGTGTCTGAAACCACTGGCAGAATTTACAGATGCCCTATCAGGAGAGCAGTATGTTAGTGTCTCCTCTGTAAAGCCTGTCCTCAGCCTCTTTGAAAGGATGCTGAAAGTGAAGGAAGATGACCCTTCACTCGCACGTGACATCAAAACATCCATCCTGCAGTACCTTCAGGAGAAGTACCACGATCCAAAAACGCAGGAGCTGCTCAACATCGCTACAAGTCTGGACCCAAGGTACAAACTGGACTACATCAGCGACGAAGACACTAAGGGCCAATCCCAATTCTACCCCTTACCCCTACCCCTCATCCCTTGGCCCTACCCCTATCACTCTCCTACCCCTTTTAGAATAGGGCTGAGGGCTAGGGCTGTCTTTGCAGAACTATGAATTGGGATACCCTTTGGCCCTTTAAGCCCCGCCGCACTCCTATAACAACAAAAAATTATGCATATTGGAAATGATAGAAATTACATTAGAAATTACTTTTATTTTTTTAAAAATGGTATTATTATTTACCTTATATTTCTTTTTGAGGTTCTCCCACTTTTTTGAAGCTTGCTGGGCTGTAACTTCCCCTTCCAAGCCATTTTCTTTTATGAATTTCCTAAAGTAACACAGATATATTTATATAAACACGTTTTATTACTGACATATTATAGCTTAGACGAATAATATAATTTACTCCCAATGTGTTTTGGTGCTGTATTTTGATTTCAAAAACTTTTCTTCCTTTTTAACCTCTAAACCAGGGGTCCTCGAATACAAATCTTGAAGGTCCACGTTTGCTTTTTATATACAAGCATGGGTCCGGACTTCAGCGCCCTGTGGGAGAGGGGGGGGGGGGGGGGGGGGCGATACCGAGGACAGTGCGGTGCGACGGAGTGCGCTGGACACGCGCAGAGCGGCGCGGTGCAGAACGGTGCTCACACGGAACATGGAGTGTTTAAAGAAAGATTTTTTTTTCTTTTTTTTCCCCATACATTTGCCCTGGGTCTGCAGCGAGGTGTGCCGCAGTCCGGTCGTGGACCGCGGTCCGCTAATTGAGGAACCCGGCTCTAAACTGAATCAGCAGTCGGGTTTCATCGGGGGTCCCTGTGTCTAACATATTACGTTAAAAACATGATAAAAGATGACGTTAATACAGTGATTAGTGCTCTTCATAAGTTACAAATTCACGATTGGAAACGGTGCTGCGCAGCGCTAAAACGTTAATCCATGACTGGGACACGGTCACGCTAGTTTATCTATAAATTCAGTGAAGCAAATACACTTTTTATAGCTTTTTAAATAGTATACAGAAAGCAATCTTACATTTGTGCGACTCCGTGGTGGGCGCCATGTTGTTTTTTTCTGGCCAATGTGAAACTCCGCCTCCCCCTATAGAGAATAGGGAGCATCGATGCAGACTTCGCTGAAAGGGGTGAAATAGCCCTCCCCTTACCCCTACCCCTATTCAAAAAGGAGAATTGGGATAGCCCTGAAGCCTCGTGAACGCGCATATCATAGGGGGAGGGGTAAGGGGTAAGGGGTAGAATTGGGATTGGCCCTAAAGCTACCATCAAGGCCAGACTGAAGGATGAGATGATTAGCATCGTCACTATGGTAACTATGCATTGTAAATGGCTTAAAATTAGTTTAGTTTGGTTTAGTTTAATTAATTTCATTTTTTGAGCAGTTTACATTGGTCACTTTCAAGATTTACAACAAAAAAAAATACATGTTGGCTCAAAAAAAGGAGTAGGCTGAAGCTAAAGCTTATTTATGCCTACCCCCCATACAACCAACCGGTGCCCCTAGCACCTCCCACTCCAGTCTGTGTTTGAGAGAAAAAATAAAAAAATTAAAAATTGAAAAAAAATAACAAGGAAGTCCAGACCCCTTAAACATGGGACGTCGTATGGACGTCCAGATCATGTCCATATTGCGTCGGTCTGTCCAAGACCAATTATCGACCTATTTTGGACGTCCAAAATAGGTGCGGTATTTAGACGTCTTATTATTACCCAATTTCGACGTCTAGATGACATGGAAGATCTGGACGTCGAAATTAGGACCCGATATCGACGTCTACATGCGGTTGAACATTCGAAAGTCGGGGGAAACTTTATGTTCCTTGATTAAAAGTGTTTACCATCTGAAAGAGATGAGATGACGTATTATGTATGAAACGGGTTTTGATGTATTTTATTTTTGTTTTATTTTGAAGGGCGACAGACAGGAAGTTCTGTGTCTGTGTTCACTTATTGGCTGCCATGGTGTATATTAGCTTGACTGAGTGAACCCGGAAGTGGAGGTGTGTCAGATGTGTACGCTTTACTGCGAAAACCACGGAGCTGGAGACGCTGCTGTCGGGCTAATTAAGTGTTTTTCCCTGGATCGCTGGTCCAGCGGTTGTCGGGGAACCCTGATTCCTGTTTTGAGGACCGACGGTAGTCTGGAGCCACCTTGGACCGGCCGGTCACAGTCCCTTTTGAGGGCAGTCAGCACCATAGCATGCTGGGACAGCAGATGGAGGAAGAGTTCGCTGCAGATTCGTCACTGGTCCGGTATTTTGAGTACTGTGAAGTTTTTGCAATAAAATCTGTTTAAAAAGAATTGGATTGTGATCGTAGTTTCCTGTACCTGTGAATGTTGGCTTGTCAGCAGGTTGGATGCTGTCTTTATGCATTTGGAGTTAGCATCTGCTGATGATTGATTCAAATGAAGTCATAGGAAAATAACCTTGGACTCAAAACGTTGATAGTAAATGGTTGAAGTTGTGTCGTAAACTCACTGTGGATTCAACATTGAAATATCAACATTCTTCAGATGTATATACTCGTCAGTATTTTTAAAATCATGACTTATGTGAACGTTAACCCCGCCTTGTATTTCTTTTTCTTTGAGTCTGTTTGTTTTCATTGTCTCCTAAAGATAGAATTATGTCTAATAAAAGAGCCGCCCAAGCGGTTAAATTTAGTACGTAATTTCATCAAATTGTGAACTTTGGAGAAACACATAAACATTTTTAAAACCACCACTTTATTTTAGGATAAGTAGTATTCCGCAAAATAGTCGTCACCCTCCCGTTTACAGATATTTTACTCAATAAACAAACAGCTCAACAGGTAATGCTAAGGATCGCCGAACAGTAAGTCATGAGTTCGAATCTCGAGTGTCACCCGCCCGTAATAAATTGCTGAAAGAATATGCCGCGAATTCGGTCCGCAAACCCGGAGATTAGGTATTGGTCAACTTAAATTATATTTTCCCCTCTTTTTTTGGCCCTTGTCTGAAGGTCCTGGTGACGTCGATACCCGACGTCGAAATTACGTAAAAAAAAAGACGTCATCTGGCGTTACATTCTGTACCATGTGGGGACGTTGCTGGGACGTCCAACAATGACCTTAAAAAGACGTTGATTCAACGTCTTTTTGCTCAGTGGGGAGTTAAAAGCATCAAACACTATCAGTGCAATATACATACCTTAATCCTCCTTCTCCCCCTATACAATGCGGGGTACTTTATAAAGTGCAATCATATATGAAAAGCAAAAGAAACAATAAAAAGAAAAAAAACAAACAATAAAAAAACAAAAACAAAAACAAAAACAAACAAGGTCCAGAGTCTCTCTCTTTTTTTTTCTTTCTTCCTTTTCCCTTAACAACACGTGAGCTTCGAATGGTCACATTCCACAGACAGACACACACCCATGTTGGTTACCTGTCTATGATCTATCTATTGGTTGTAACGTCACACACTAAACATTTGATCACACGTCACACACACAGAGCAGCCCATCATAATGATTTGTCCAGTTTCTGAATTGTGTTACAAGCAGATGATCAGCGATGCCGCTCCACCCTGCAGGGCAGCAGTCCCTCCGTCATGCAGTTCAGCCCCCGGTGATCCAGCCGCTTCACTAATGTCATTACAATATCATTAATTAGTCTCATGTATGATAATTACAGCATGTTTCTTGTTTCTCTTACGTAACTGTTGTTAGATATTATAGGTGTATTCCTGTCTTGATGCGGTGCATTAAAAAGCCAGGTAACAGGAGGCCAGTTGCGTGAGGTGCTCCCCCCACTCAGCACACCTCCGCCTGGCGGCCCGAACCAGCATGTATTTATCGAAATAGTTTAGGTATACATATGTGGGTAATTTAGGTGCTTCCCTTTAATTAGTGCAGTGCATTAAAAAGCCGGGGTGAGCGGTCAGCTGAGAGAGGTACTCTCTCTGGTACTGACCAGTGCAACACAAAGCGGTTAATAACTAGATTAATAATGACAAGAGTGACAATAGGCAACAACCAGCTCTGTTAATATATAACGAAACAACATTTAAAGCCCCCCCTCAACACTATATTGCAGTAATATTCTTACTTTATACTTTTTTTAAAACTGTACAGAGTAGTGCATTGCTTATAATCTTTCTCCAACCCATTCCAGAGCCGGACCCCTTTCACCGACACACACATTCATTTTCTAGCTGAACACACCAACGGAACTTTACATTCGAGATGTCCTCGCAGATTATACGCTGTTTCCCTTAATGTAAATAGTTTTTGTAATTTAGTTGGTAACAATGATCTACTCGCTTTGTATAATAGTTGTACGGAATACAAATCAACTAAATCAGAAAGTTTTAATAGATTTGATTGCAAAAATAAGTTATTCGTGTGATCGTAATATCCAGCCTTGTTGATTACTCTAATTGCTCGCTTTTGGAGCTTAAACAGAAAATGTAAGGAAGTTTTGTAATTATTACCCCAGATTTCAATCCCGTATGTCAGATATGACCAAACAACAGTACAACAGACGAAGAGCTTTGTTATCCAGCACATACTTGGTTTGATTTATCACTGCAATATTTTTGGAGATTTTAGTTTGAATATGCCTAACATGCCGTTTCCAGTTCAGTTTGTCATCAATAATTATCCACAAGAATTTGTTTTCCGACACCATTTCTAATTCAATACCGTTTATCTTGACTGAACACTCTCGACAACTAAAATTGCCTTTATTTACATTATTACTTTAGTTTTATTTAAATTAATCGGAAGCTTATTAATATCTAGCTTTCTGCGCTGGCTCTTGGAGGAGGCGGACGCTTTTCCTATCGCTCCTGATTTTTCTCTCCCTCCCTATTGTCTCTGCTCAGCACTTTGTCTCGTCTTTTTTGACTAGAGCAACCACTTGACTTGATTTTCTTCAAAGAATCAAACATCTCAACCATGGAATTGATCAGCTGGTCTCTCAACGCAATTGATACGATTTTCTCCCAAAGAAGTGCAGGAGCGGGGGAGCCTGTCTGCCCTGACGGAACTCGGCATGCTGGGTATGTGATGGAGTCCCGTGGTCAATGGAGGTCCGTCATATGTCTAGCTCCCCTGTCCGTAGAGGATGCAGAAGATGTTTACATTTTCAGATTTATGATGACCGGTCTGCTGTTAATTGGCCTGGGCTGTGGTCTGATCCTCTGGAAGACTAAGAAGACCGCCACCACAAAAGACGTCCAAGGGTGGACGGTCTTTTCAAATCAACGGGCAAAAGCTGAGGCTGACCGAATTTGCGAACTCTCTCGAAAAATGGACATTGTTGCTGGGATTGTGGACGATCTGAGACGCAAGATGGATTTCATCACGAGAGGGTTAAACTCAGCTGCTGTCTGAGACGGTTGAGAACCAGCGATAACGGAAAGGTCACAATGACTTCTTCCGACCCAAACAAGATACCAAGAAACCTTCGGACTGAATCTGGCGCCCCTTGGAATTCAAACATCTCCCAGAAGAGGATAAGGACACGAGGTCGCTCCCTATCTCCCACCACTGATCCCCGGGAATCACCCTCCCCTTTCTGGACTGCTTCCTTGGAGGACATCCCCATGACAATGGAGGTCACCAGCTGGAGCGCAGAGAGGATGGGCCAACCACACACACACATACACGGACTGACGAACTGATAGAGCACACACTTGCACACACCCCCCCTCCCCTACTCTCAACGTCTCCCCCCCTCTCTTCTGCTGACGACTGGTGGTGATGGTGTGTAGCGCCAGTGAAGGCAGCAACCGCTGATCCGCTAGTTTGATAGCAATTTGTCTCATGTGTTTTTGCTATGTTTGTGCAGGTTGGCTTTTTTTTGGTTTCTCACTTCTTATCACGACTCCCTCTTGGAACCGCGATCTGAATTGATGTATCTTTTTTTTACCCCCCCCCCCCCCCCCCCAATTTCTGTCTGAGTTCCTTTAACTCTGTTTCTTTTTCAAGACGGAGCGCTGTTACTGGCTGCCTGGGCGTCTTTAAAACCCATGGAATTTCGTTGCACTTGTAACTTCGGTAACTTGTTGCAATGACAATAAAGATGATTCTGATTCTGATTCTGATTCTGATCCATCCATGACTTGATTTTGGCCAATTCCAGATTTGCTATATTAACAAGTTTATTGTATTTATCATTTGCATAAAAGATATTGGCATCATCAGCAAATAGTATCATTCTTAACACTTTATACACATTAAATAAATCATTTATATAGGGATTGAATATTTTAGGACCCAATATAGATCCTTGAGGAACACCACAGACTATACCTCGATATTCTGACTCCCATCCCCCCATTTTAACAAACTGTTGTCTTTCAGTTAAAGCTCGTGTGCGGAGTTTTGAAAGAGAGTCCAAAGTCTCAGGTTCCCCCTCCCTCTGCTTTCATGAGGACCAAGCCACGCCCCTTTAATTGTGCACGCTATTATCCGTGGGGTGAAAATGAGAGCCTCTGAGTCCTGCAGCATCCTCCATGTTGAGCTGTTTCCGGTGGATGTTCAGCAGACAGTGGATATATCTGCTGCAGAGCTAACTCTCCTCTGCTGGGCGAGCGACGTGCTCTCTGGCTGCTCCACACTTTGATTGACAACACGACAAGGCGGAAGCTCGAAGTCTATTGGCTGACGCTAACGGCGCTTTTTCGGATAACATGGGGGTCTATGAGACGAAGGCGGGGCTCATAAATACATTTTTATATTGCTTTATGCTAATATTATATTGTAGTGTTGAACCAGACTGACACATTGAAGCTCTGTTGAAAAATGATTCATACGTTGGAAACGAAGAGAAACTCTGGACACCAGCTTTAAGTAGCTCTGCATCCAGTTCCACGCCATTCCTCTTTTACCATATTTTTCCAGTTTTGTAAATAAAATTGAATGATTGATTGTATCAAAAGCCTTCTTTAAATCAATAAAAATACCAATTGCTAATTTCTTCTTATCAAGATTTGTTGTTATTTCTTCCACAGCTTCCAAAATTGCCATTGTAGTAGATCTCTTTTCCCTGAAGCCATATTGACTGTCATTCAATATTCCACATCTATCTATAAAATTATCCAACC